>NC_079374.1:18847711-18990211 GCF_021018895.1 Seriola aureovittata
ACACACACACACACACACACACACACACACACACACACACACACACACACACACACACACACACACACACACACACACAAAGAGAGAGAGAGAGAGACAAAGTTTGCTTTGTGTTTTCTGTGATCTAGCTTTATCTATGCTGACAGATGTGCCTGCTGGCACAAAGCAACTGTCAGCACCTTGAGGTTAAACTAACCAAATATACTGGCAGCTGCTTTTCATTTATTTTTTGTTGACTTTCATTCATCTTGACTGGGCCGCTCATTGAACATATTTTATTTAGATTGATGGTTGCATACAACAGCAAAGATAATTGGCTCGGAAAATGTTGAACTATGATCAGCTATGCAAATGAAGCTTTTAGTAAAGCTTACTGATGCATGAGAGACATTTACACACTTGTTTTTTCCTTTTCTCTCATTTAGATTTTTGTAGATGAGTCATATCTCATCCTCCATACTGCACGTTAATGAAGAAAAAATAAAAACTTTGTTTTGTATCTTGCAGCATTTAGAGGATAGTTTTTTGTATTTCATCTTTAATATGCAAATATATGTGGCAAAATGCTTAATGTAATACATATAAATCTTTTATCTGCAGTAGAAAACGTGTGGTGAAGCAAAACTGTTCATGAACACACACACACACACACACACACACACAACACACACACACACACACACACACACACAACCATGACAACGGGCTATCCTGCATAGCCTGTAGCCTGCCATGATGCAGGAACATTTGTCAGCTGCCATCCAAATGGGAGATTATAAAACTGGAGTGAAAAGTGAAGACTTTCCTTGTCAAGTGTGAAATGAAATACATCTGGTTCATGTGTACTATACAGTAGACAAATATCACCACCATGTAACATCTAAGATGAATCCACGCTAGATGATCTGCACATACACTTGAAAACACTTTTTTTTTTTGCAGGAGGATGACATAAGACGTTCACAGAAGAGTCTCTGTGAAGTTCAGAGACAACAACTTTTTATCCTGTAGTGTGTCTCGCTGATTGGATGGTTGATGTCATACTAAGTAAACTGTGTTGTATGTTCGTCTAGAAATGTATTGTAGCAATGCATCTGCCACAGTCATAGCTGTTGCTATAGCAATACCATCCTCTAACTCTGGCTGGAATAATGAATTCCAATAAAGAAGTAGTTTAAAAAAAAGAGTGAACTCGAGTGTTTAGTGTACACAAAAGAACAGTTGCAGTGATGGCCCTGTCAACGCATTAGAACCTCTCTGCTCCTGCTGGAATAAATTCGTAACACTTGAACAGATTTTGCGTCATCCAGGGTTGAAAGAAACAAATTCAAAAAATGCTACTCTGAGAGTTTGATTCATTTCTGTTGACATTTGTGTTTAATATACCCCAAATTTGATGAATAATTCATCTGTAGTCTGTCTGCTACTTTACTGTAGTGAAAACACTACAGACTATTACAGACTGCATATTATTGATGTCAGGTGCATCTCTAATATCCACTTTAGACTCCTACAGTGCGTTTGAGAGCTCATGTACATGAATTGACCATTCCTGACCATGTCAGGAATGTGCTTATATTTTAACCTTTAACAAATTTTGTTGAAATATTATGCTGTTATTTAGTGTCAATAAACACATGATGTACACTAATTGTACTTTAACCATATGAGTGTTGGTATTGTTGTTTGAATTAATCTGAAAAATCAGTTTGCTGCATTCTAAAGTTTATTCTAACCCAGTGCCGCTATAAGGCAACCTAACATTTAAGTTCATCTGAATTGATTTGATGTAATCCTGAGATGTGTTTAGACCATTTGACCTTTTCAAACTACAGCGTTTCTGACACAAACAACTTCAAAGTTCACTCACTTCTTCAGCTTCATGTAGCTGTCGTTGACGACCGGTCTGCATTCAGCTCTGTGCACCACCATCCCCTCCAGACTGATTTCATCTACAACAGACACAGTGACTCAGCTGCTCAATCATCGTCCAGACACGTACACACAAAGTTTGTTGAAAACAAATATAAAAGTCTTTGTTATCCACATTTTGTTGAAGTAAAACTTTTTAAATAACCTTATATACTATTTGTCACCTAACATCACATCACACAATCTTGTTAATTGTCTTTTGAACCATTTCTCATAAGCATGTACATCTTTACAATGCAATGAGAGGAACTGGTTCTCTACATATTATATACTGTATCTATTTCTTATATTTTTATTTATCCTTTGGTTTAAGGCTATAGGGTGGAGGGTGGTGCTGAGGGTGAGGTAGGGTGTTTATAAAATGGCACCATGGCAGGAATGAGGTTTTGGAAGAATTGGGGACATGCTGTGTGATGTGGGGACAAACAATACATATATTGATAGGATGCCATTTGCTGGATCTTCACAGAATCATTAAAGGATGTAGTAAAAGCAATACAAATTATATCACAGAAAAGGGTTAAATTTTGTCTCAGATGTCTCCTGTTCCTCCTCACTGAGCCAAAGTTAGCCCTGGTGGAGAAACAGAGCTCAGCAGAGTTGGGACAAAGTAGAAGGACAGCCATCTCTGCAGCACCATGGCCATTTACCATAAAGGGCCACTGAGCGTTACTCCACATGAAGTCACACTCACAGCAGAAGTTCTCCGCACAAACAAGGAGGGTATTAATAATTAGGTGAATTGTGCGATCGTGCTACCGTAGCCCTAAATATGGCAAAGCTGGGCTTGAGCCACGTGACATCAGATTTGACCTTTCATAAATACAATGCCACTTACAATGCTAGAGAGGCTTTTTTAAAAGTCTCTGAAAGACTTTGAGCAGCAGAAAACCTGAACCTGCCCTGAACCCGAATAAAAATCTGTGTTCACATATGAGGACTGCAATTTACCAGCACTTTCCCATCCGATTTGACAAAGCAGGAGAAAATGTGCAAAGAATGAAGTTGCTCAAATCCAGGTGTGCACAGCTTGCAGAAGCAGCCTCAAAAATACTTGTAGCTGTAATTAATGTCTGTGGTGGTTCTTCAAAAAGTAAAATACAATAAATTAACAGGTACAACACACCATTTAGTTTTTTTTTTTTTTTTTTTTTTTTTTTTAACAAATGTGTTAAAATGTATAATTACGAATGTTAGACTGATAAAACGCCACAAAACTGGGAAGTGTTCTACTTAAACCAGAAATCAGTGTTTTCATGATGGCATAAAATCTCATTTGAATGTGAAGAGCAATTCACACTTTTTGAGGGTATTTCTTATCTATTTTTCAATTGTATAAATCATGTGGTCCCAGATATTACTACATGAAAAGCATTAAGTCAGTACATTTCACCCTTGATCCTGTTATGGCCCACTCAGCCCTTGATAACCCATTCACCACTCACAGCTTGACATTTTCAGCCATTACTGATTCACCTTGAATATGGCCCTTTCATTTGTTACATTTAGATTTCAAGCTGTTCTTTCATGAGGTGCTTTGGCCAATTGTTTAACTGTCCAACCCACAACCTTTTTCCTAAACCATTTGAGGACTGGAGAGGACCACTCTTCTGCTCCTCTCCAGTTGTTATTGCAAGCCAGTCTCATTGTTTGTTTTTCTATTTGCAAATTTTGAGTTGACTGTCCAGGAGTTGGTGAGTGTTGGTGTTATATTGGCAACAGCTCTGTCTACTGTGTATTGTTGTATGATTTGGCATCTTTTGTATCTGGACACAAAAAAAGGTCTGAGAAGCTGCTACATTTCAGACATGCTAGTTAAAGAAAATCAGCAGACAGTGACAGAGTAAGTCTACAGAGATCTGTCGAGGTGAACAAACAGGTGAAGAGGCTTTGGTAAAGACCAGATTGACAGGCCCATATGACCAGTGGAGAAAAGAGAGAGGCTGTCAAAGTTATTTTAACCTGCTCTTACAGAACAATGTGAAATCCTGTAAAATCACAGTTAGTAAATCCTCTAGGGACACATGAAATTCCCTCCCTTGTCTCCATGCTTTCCTCACTCGCTTCTTTTGCTTTTGTCTTAGTCCCTCCCACTTAAAACGTGGGAGAGAAAAGAAACGAAACTCTCTCTCAGGCGTCATCTGCTGCAACGTCAGTCTCTGATGACGGAGACACAGCAGGATCACCAGTCAGTCAGCCTAAAAAGCTCTGTGGCGTCTTTTGTTGTGTAGCTGCTGATGATGTGATGTATTGTGCAGATAATAATAAGGGTGCACGTTACCACAGCTGAGGCAGTTACTCGTTTACTGAGGTCCTCCCACATGACAAAACAGAACATAAAAAATACTTGTCACTGCTTAAAGCAGCCGCACATACACACCTAATCTCTTTTCAGACTTTACAGATCAAAGTCAATTGAATCTAATGTACTTCAATGCTCACACTGGATTCACAAAGTCATTTCTACTGGCAGCAAAATATTTTTGTATTCATCAATTATTTATGTCGGCATTTATTAAATTTGCGCTTGTAAAGTCTCTATTTAATGATTTATGAAATAATGGGGATGTATAAATAATTTAGTGGCTTATACAAACTTGTTAAAAATAAGGAAATTAGTAATTTATTCTAAATATAAATGCACTGATGTTTATTGCTTTGTTAATGTTTTTTGTTTATCAGGTTCATAGTTAACATATAGCCGCTGATTCTAATGATTTACCACATGTAAATAAGAAAACAAAATGTAGAAGTTGGGAATACTAAAACACCTCAGGCTGGTTTTGTTCTTCGTCAATCCATGATGGATCAATAAGCTACAGCGTCCAGCCACTAACAGATTTGCTAGGGAAGATGATGTTATATTTTCATGCTTCTTATTAAGAGAATTAAGAGCACTGGAGCGTAGTAATGGTAGAGCTGATTGCTTCCTAACACATGGATCAAGGAGCAAGGAACAATAAAATAAGAGAAAAGGCAAAACTCATGTATTCATGATCCTTTTTGTTTGTGCAAACTGGGCGCAAACATTTCTTAAGCATCTCACCAGCTCTCCGTGTGTGAGTGTGGTCAATGAATACCAACTAAACCAACTAAAAATACACTCAAATTCAACTAATAACGTTAAACTGCAGGCAGCATGTTGAGTGGTTATTTATGTTGACCCAGTATTTTTTTTGGTTGGAAAAATAACTGACAACTTCAACTTCACTGTCCTGCACTGCTTTGCGATGGCCTTTTCTTTTCTTTGAAAGTTACATATTTTATTGTTCTATGAATTATGTGAATTCTTAAAGCAATGCCTAGTTTGATAGTAATTTATTCATCCCCCTGGGAAAATTCAGGTGTCCAGTCACTGCCACAGTGTAGATTAGCAAACCATCTACAAATAATACACAACAACTAAGATTAACAATATTAAAGATTAAAAAAAGTAGGTGAGCATAATAAGAACAACTCTTAAAAATGTATGAGTCCAGTGTTTGAGGCTGGTGGATTTGTAGGGAGGGACAGAGGCTTTTGGATATTAGCCACTGGCCAAAGTAAGGTGTTGTGCAGCCTGATGGCCGTGAGAACGAAGGATCTCCTGAACCCATCTCACAGGGCAGTGAGATGAGATGTCTGCCTGCCAGAATGTTGTTTAGGGGATGATCACTATTGTCCAAGATTACCTGAACCTTACTCTGTGTACATCTCTCCACCACAGTCCCCAATGAGCCCAGCCTCCTGCCAAGCACTGAGCCCTCCTCTGTCAACAGTTTGTGTAGCCGCCTAGTATCCTTTTATGCTGACCCCCCCCCCCCCAAAATGTGCAGCATTTCACTGCAGACGTCAGAGCACCTGAGCCTACTTATGAAATAGAGCAGACTCTGCACCTTTCAATAGAGGACATCAGTGTTCACAGACCAGTCCAGCTGGTTGTCTAGATGTTACTGTTCTATTGATCATAGACTTACTGGTATTGGTAAAATGTTTCTGTTTTAAGTGGCTACTTGACTCATGGTGCTTGTTGGTAAACTTGAACCATCTTTCACAAAAAAAATTATAGCAGAAGTTATAAAAAAGAACTGCTGGTCCTTGCACTGACACATTTCCTCACTTATTGTCAACAAATCCCATGAAAAATAAAAACCAACAATGTGTTTGGAACTTCCCTCCCCACTCTCAGCCACACTGGTTCCTATTTAAGACATCAAGGACAAATCTATAGTTTAGTCATTATAAAGGGCTAAATACTTTCCTAAAACAGCTGGGCAAACATTACTCAAATAGGAGGGATTGGTACATTTAATGGGGACTATTTTCATCCCCAGATTAATACACATTTGGTGCACTAGCAGCACAGAGTAAGTGATACTGACATAAAATAAACTACAACACCCAGGTTTATTGTAATGAAGGCACGTGTCACACAGTACAGCATTGTGGCTCATTTATGTTTTTTGAATAGGTTTTGGAGTGGCAGAGCCGAAAAAAAAAAATCAGGCTGTGGCTCCAGGAGCAGTACTTGTCAGTGGGATCAATTCATTGTTGGCTTTGCTCTTCTCATGGGATTTGTTGAGCAGCCTATTCAGTGTTAATCAAAGCTGAAGAAAAGCAGGTGCAACAGCCACGGTCACCATGGTAACCATCACATACCACCCGACATCACATGTCATGAAACATTCCATCAAGTGCCCACAAGGGTCCGCTTTTAATCTTGAGGCAACAAACACTTTGCAGTACGTGTAACAGATCTCACTAATGTTCATCTTCGCCTTTTCCACAAATGGATACAATTATGTGCAATTATTGGCTGGTGAGTGCCAGAGCACTCTCCAGCAACATGTCCAAAAACACACCCACACACAAGAAACATGTGTGTACACATGCACAGGGCCAACTGAAAACCCTCTGAACAATTACTCAGAATATGATCGAAATCTCAATATGGTGCTGCAATTTTTTGATAACGGTAAAATGTGTCAGAACATATCTTTATAAATTAAGCATTGTGGTGCTACAGAGATGCCCAGGCCTACAAATCATATTCTCCAGGAATATACTTGTTTGATACAGACCCCAGGAAAAAAAATAATCATATCCATATTTTTTTCAATGAAAATTAAATGCAAATATACAGTACCATTCCTACTAAATATGTGACTCACCACAAGAACAATATACATCAAAATAATCCTAATCTTCCGTTATTTTGTCACATATTTTTCATCCTCTACTACTAACTATTGCAAAACATGTTTTGCAATAGTTACAGGTAAACAAGGTCAAGGCCTTGAAGGAATAAGGACTACTTCCCAAACCCTTCAAGTCTTCCTGTTTCCTCTCTCCCGGATTCATAGGGACACTGTATGTAGGAGAGAAGTGCCTTTCTAAACAAGGACATACTGTAGACAAAGGGAGAACCAGCATCTGTTATGTACTGACCACAGCAAGTGTAGCTGAAGGCTTCTGTGTGTGGGAGGAACACTTGAGATAAATAGTAGATTCCTACACATTGGCTTCACTATAAAATGCTTAAGTGCTAGAGCAATGTTGTGGTCCACAACTTTAGCAAACATTTAATACCTTAATTCTCCATAGCATCTGTCATTGAGGCTGGGTAATAATTTATTACTCTCTAACAGATGAAGAAAAGTCAGTGCTGAGATTTAACACCACACATCATCTTTTTTATTCCACACAAGGAATAATTCCTTGTCAAAACCTGTTGCCAACATTGTCGACATGCAACTTGAAAGCTGACAGTGTAGTCAGAGATTTGTGTGTGTTATTCTACTCATGATTAATACAGCCTTAAGCCACTAGCCTCAAGCAGAGATGAGCAGGCTACAGAAGTCTGGTAAGCTCACGTCTTTCAAAGATTTGCTAACTTGTCGTCTGCAGCCTCAACTGATTAATTTATCTGACTTCATGCAGCTCCCTCTGGAGCAACAAAACACTATACATATGCAGTAGTTCTCCCCTACACCAGTAAACAGACTTTGATGTGTAAATAGTGGACTTTCTGTTAAAGAAAAACATACAAGTCATTAACATAACTAGTCACATTCACTGTTCTTCTTGTACTTAGAATTTTCACAAATTCAACAGTGGTCCAGGTGTGTCATACAAGGGAAAAACTCTTGCTTGACTTAATTATGATGCCTTAAGATGAATTAATTCGGAGTTTAAATAAATCACAATTTGTAAATAAGAATAAAATATATATGAATAGATGAAATTTTATGTATCATTATCTGCTCAATGTGTCTTTATGACTTGTCAGTTTACTGAGAAGTAACGTTTGAGCAACAGATTTTGTGGTTTGTAATAATCCATGTAATGCAGCCATTTTATCTTTTGTCAGCACGATTGCAAGATAAAAAGCAGAAGTATGGCATTCCCGTTATAAGGTTGTCTACCAGGAATGTGCGCTTGCCTGTATCAGAGTGGCTAAAATGCAACACTGCGTCGTGTTGACTTTGTGCCGGCGTTGCGCTGACGTCGCTGCGTTACAGAAAAAATTGAGCCCTTTTCAGCTTTGCTGCACCAACAAACTGGCTCCATTCAAATGAATGACTGCATTTTTAGATTTTTTACACACAGGGCTTCTGTTGGCCTGTCTGACAGCTGCCTCGGATTTTAATGTAAGTTGCAGTACAGGCTGATATCCCCTGTTAATGCATCAATTCATTAATGTAACATCTCCTATAATGGCATTCTCTGAGAGAAACAGATCACCAGGTGCAATTCTGTGACTTTTCATAGTTTCAGGGCCAGGTTGTATTTTCTGTCTAAAAAGGGGAAAATTTTGATCTGATGCTGCTGAGTGGCAGCTGCTGGTTATGATGTTCCCCAGTGAAACATGTTTGGATGTATATGTTTTGATGTCCTTGAACATAACAGCGGCAGAGAGATAACAGCCTATATGCACTTCACTCTGGGTTTTAGCTATCATCACTCCTCTCACACACACACACACACACACACACACACACACACACACACACACACACACACACACACACACACACACACACACACACACACACACACACACACACACACACACACACACACACACACACACACACACACACACACACACACACACACACACTTGCTTTCTGTCTGCCCTTCGTGCTATACTATAAATTACAGAGGCCTGAGTTTAGTACAAATAGTGTGAAAAGATTTAAAAAAGCCAGGGCAGACACATATGACTATCTTCTGAATCTGCATGCTACTGAGTGATGATCCACAATCAGAATAAGACTGATCTGACAACCGATTAGAAATTTCTCAACTAAATTGTGTCTTAAATATGACACAGGGCCCATCACGCTGTCAGTATTTCTGCTGCTGATGGGCGATCTAGAGGATGGTTCAGGGATTCACTCAAACATTAGGTGTTGGGTGGACCTATCCTTCAACTGATGTCACGACTCTTAGACCCTGCAGCCTCAACGTCAATCACCTAGTATCCCTACTGCAGACTTCACTGTCCACCGGATGTGGCAGGGCAACATCAGGACAGTAAAAATTCCAAACATTCTCTGAAACAATTAAACAAATCTCAAAACAGTTGCATTTTAATTTTCCCTTGACCAACTAATCAATCAATCAAGTAATCACTGCAGCTCTAGTTCAGATATTTCAGAAGCTGAGAATGATGAAAGCCAATCTCCGTGTGTGCCAGTTGGCCCTAATTAGCATAGGTAAACACCCGAAAATGCCTCTTTAAAGGGCACGGGACTGAATTGTCATGTGCAGACACAGACAAAGAGATACCGTAAGGGAAAGCAAAAGGAACTTCAGTAGTTCTGAAGTGGAGGTACTGCTGAGGGAAGTGAGCCGCAAACGAGCGGTTAAGTGTTAATGTAGCGTTCATTTATTTTAAAAGACCATAATGCTTTGTAAAATAAATTTTTTTTTTTTTTTTTTAAATATTATCAATGACAATGACAATTATATAATATTATATAACTGTAGAACAGAAGAAAACGCAATAACCACTTATTTTGCTCAAACATATCAGCACTCAAATGTGAGTAAGAGTGCTCGAGTGTGCGCAGATTCAAAAAAGAAAACATTGGTAAATGTCAGAATCTTCGTAAAAAGTGCGAAAGTGGTTTTTAAGAAGAAACTTTTTCCTAAGAATGGTTGGTGAATGAGGCCCATTGATCTTATGTCAACTTTCAATAAATATAGGCATTCAAATATATTCACATGGGAATTTCATGCTTCAGAGATGCTGCTCCAGCAAAATTAGACCCATCACATAAAGATAGTGGAGTGGAGAAAAGACCCTCATGCGTATGGAGGTCATCCACACATTGGCTGGATCATTTCCAGCATCTTGTATCTCATGGACATTAGGTTACTCTCTTAGGATGTCCAATCATTATTTATAAAAACAAAGTTCTGTCCCTGAAAGAAATCTTTGTCTTTCTCCAAATTGAAATCTGCCATGAAGACAAACTGAAGATGTTCCGGTGAGACTGAATCAGACCAACTGATGATTATGAATTTGTTGATATTTTTCATGACCAACTCCTCCAATTACTCGTGAAATTAAATGTACACAGAACAGAATGACTATTTCTCTATAAAACTACACTCAAACACTGCACTTAGGTCCCTTTTCAATGTGAACACCTCAAACTAAAATTACCAGCAGATTAAGTAAGGTCGCTTATCAAAGTGTGTCTTTTTAATACAAGGACATCAGGACAAGACCACTAAATTTAACCCAAATGGTAATACCAGCAACCAAAATACCAAAAAGCTATTAATAGGTGGTAAAATTAAAGGGGAATCAGGACAACATGCACGAATATGTAGATGGAAAGGTAAAACATGACATTTAAAGGCATCACATTTAGCTAATTCTTTAAGAGCAGAGAAGTGAAAAATGGCTGCATTAAGACTTCAAAGGGAGAGAGAGAGACAGATGCGAGGGTAAGAAGGTCAGTTTTCCACCCCCTCACACTCATCTCTTACCTCCATCTGCTCCAAGGCCCTCTCCTCAAAGTCCCGACCTTCCTAACGTTAAACACAACAAACAGCTTGCCACCCACCACCACTGTGACTGGATAAACTATCCCTCCTCATGTGTGTTTCAACATATAACCAACCACAAACACACAAAGCCTACACATACTTGAATTAAACCAATAAATACAAATACATAATAGCCATTTATCAGCATGCAACATGGACACTGCTCCTCAGTATTGTAAAACTATCACTGCCTAAAAGTTGCTCCTTTTTCTTTTCAAATTTTACTAGCCTTAAGCTCCTCTTTTTTCTTACAAACACGATCTGACCCATTGCATAAGCTGCCTCTGTTGCTGTGCCTGAGGCTAGTTATGTGAGCCTGGCTCTCTTTGCTCTGACATCCCTCTCCAATAAGACTTGTGGTATGATTTCAATACTTCTCTAACACAACACTCTTACCTGTGATTTCGATTGACATCTGACCATCGAACCCAGTGACCTCCTAGTTATAATGCCAATGTTGGGTGGTTTTAGCTCTCAGGAATAGTTTGTAAGTCCTTTTGAATGTTATGGGACCAGGGGTATAAATAACGTGTACACGAAAAAACCATGAACACGCCATTTCCCACACGTGAACAGGTATTTATAAAGACAGATGGTGCAGTGAGAAGGCATACACATAAACCAGACATACACATGGTTTTATAGAGCCAGCAGCAGGTGATGCTGGTGATGATGAGGTAGAAATGGAAATATATAGTGAGACATGGAATCTAATCATAAAGCATTGTTTGTTTAGGTTCTTAGCCAACTTCCCTGATTGTTTTACTTTTGTAGTCTATACACCATCTGTACAGTACCCATCAAAGACGCATATACTGTACTATCCAATAGAATACAAAACTGAGGATGATTGGTATTATATATGGGAAAGCCAGACTAGAGGACTAGTCACACCACCATTTAAAACAGCAAAATGTTGCAGCAATTTCCATTAATTGCAGTGGAATCACTGGCTAAAGAGATTGCTAAAGAAACAGTGAAAATACATGGAATTGTTAATTGCTGTTCTGTTATGTTGTAACAACTGGGCAAGATCCCAGACAAACACAGAATGAATAAATAAACTGCATGCAGAAACTGACCTCCCATGACTACAACATATGTAAAAAAAAAAAAAAAAAAAAAAAAAAAAAAAAAAAAACACATTGCAACTTGATACTTGTGTGATTATTTTAATCATTCTAATCATTTAAAATTAAGGCTTTATTTTATTTCCCTGTGTTTATGAACTTTTCTTTTATCCGTTATAAGGCTCTTTAAAGTTTGTTTGAAATGAGCTACTGTATGTAAATGACATTAACTTTCTGCTCTCACTGCTAATGATGGTTTAAAGGTACATGTGATGAGGTAATAATACAGGTACTATAAATAGCCGCTGCCACGCGCATAATGACAACTGCTCTGCCCTCGTCCAAGAACCTTGGTGATACAGCACAACTGGTGAAATGGCACCAACTCTTTGCTGTTCCTTTCAATGACAGGTCTAAAGACTGGTAGAGCTGACAGAAGTACTGGTGTGCAAACAGGGAGTGCCTACATACTACATCAACATACTAACTATGGGAATGAAAATCAGGTTTGTGCATGTATGACCTGTTTGATAAAACAAAAACATATGCACACAGGCTTTTAGAAATCTGATTAAGATTATTGTTCCTTTGTCCTACACACACACGCACGCACAAAGAGAGCCTTGTCCATTCCTGATGACAACAAGGAAGCAATTGGAGGGGGGGGGGTGAGTCAGTGATTGGATCTCCAAATATAATTTTCCATTAGAGCTCATCTCTACCAAGCCCAGAGGCTGCTTCATTAAGGAGCTTTAATGATTCCATTCATTAACTCTGAAGTGATTTTCCGACATCTGTAACTTCAGCCCACTTGTTTTGATTCTAACATGGATTTCCATCCATATGAAACACAGAAAGTCCTACTAACACACAAATGACTGGTGAACAATTTAATTACTACTGGATTTCACAGGTGTAAGTCTATTTTTCACCCTTAAAACCTCATTGGCAGTTTGCAAGGTTTTCAAAATGGTGCATTATGGGTTTTAAAAAGGTTTAAAACAGGAATACGGTATATTTTAGAAATATAGAACTATAATTCATTAAAGGACTACAGAAAATTTTTTAAAACTGGTTTCATCTTTGATGTGGCCATGCTACAACATAGTGTGTTACATAATTGTTTTAAAAACAGAGCCTCAAAGAGTAAGTATCTCAAAGACCAGCCACATGACTTCATTTGTTTTTATGTTCGACTTGCAGTGACTTTATTGTGCTGATTTCGTGGTAATATGATGTCACCTTTGCCATCTTTTCCTGAAGGATGACAATGAAAATTTCTCTTGAAATTTATTGTTATATCCTTGACATTTTCGTTTTTGTATATAATATAATATACTCCTTCTCATAACATCAAATTAAAAGTAGACAAAATGAGCGAGATTCAGACAGAAAAATTAATAATCAACTTTTGAATTTTTTGAGCATTTTAATGTGACAATAGTTACATTAAAGCTGGGGACACTAATAGCTCTTTAAATATGTGATGGTTTAACTTTTGTTTAAATAGTTCAAATAATTACTAAATATTACACCAGTTTAATTTGAATTGCACATCTTAAAAACAGGCTAATATCTCAAGTTTATGACTCATCTAATCTGTCTGTAGTCTGGACTCACTGTTAATGTTGTATTTGATACTTTTACCTGTGACATCATACCTAACTTTTTGGGTTACAGTACTTTACCCCTGAGACACACACACACACACACACACACACACACACACACACACAACAATACAATACAGTAGACAGACTTCCATAATGAATTAAGCAAAAAAGACTGACAGCTCAGAGCTCATACAATTCCCTATTTTAAGTGGTTGCCATGCCAGCTTCACAGCAGTCAGTGGCTCCGTGTTACACCACAAGCTCTAAGAGCAGCTCTATGAATAATTCACCACCTTTAAGAGAGAAGGAGAGTCCTTGCTCGCAGCATTTTGGGAAATTTAATTCAAATGTCCTGCGCTGTCAGTAAAGAGACGCAACAGCTGTGACAAACAGATTCTCACTGACTTTGAAGATAACAATCTTCCTCAATCAGCCGGTTTTAATGAACAGGAGGCAGAAAGCAGGTCAAACCTCCCACAATCCTCTCTGCTGCATCTTGGCCTCGTTTGCAATTCCAATCGAGTGTTGTTGATGATGATACCACTAATCACTTATGATTAGAAAATCGCTGCAGAGGCAGAGAGCTGTCGCTTTGGGACTTCTCCCAGATAAACACACACAGCCACAGAAAGAAAAGCAGCATTTGAGTATCAAATATGACTGTAGTCACTGCGTTTGAAGTCCATTTCAGTTCAAATGAATCTTCAATTGTTCCCAATACTCTTCTGCAATAGCTCTGATGTGTAACTGGATGATAACATCTTGCACAAATGTAACACACCTGTTGCTAACTGTTTTTGTTAAGAAGAATAAGCAGTCCACAGAATCTCATTAATTTAATGCTAATTTTGGTCTAATTCGAAACAAAAACAAACATGTTTGTGTGTACGTTATGTGATCTGGGACAAAACTTATCATACTGCTAAAGGTAACATTTCGGATCAAAGATCATAGCTAAAATCCCTCACTTTTCATCGTACTCACAAGCTTAAGAATAAAAGCTTGTAAAATGTATTTTGCTCATTCTAAATGCAAATTTATGCACTGAGGAGCTCTCAGTTTGATTATGAGTTGTCTGTCGGAGAGGAGGCCACCTTCTGAGGCGTGTTTTGGAATGACTGTACAATTATCTCACTGAATATGTTCTATTAAGAAATACATACTGTATATTTCAGAATAGGGTCATTTTAGCCTGCATTTTAGACTCTTTGAAGAATGGGTCCAGAAAAATATAAACATTTCTTCCTTTTTCATTTCTGTTGCTAAAAAACAGGTTCAAATAAAAGCACCTTCATTTCCACACCTACTTTGCATTTGAACGGACCCCTCAAGTGAGATCTAACAGACTTTGAAAGGCGAGATCGTTGGTGCCAAGAGGGCAGACCTGAGCATCACCAAGACTGTACAGTTACAGGGCTTTTCTCAACACAAGACACTTCTTCTTCTTGCTAAGTGTCGTGGTAGAAGTAAGTGTGATTTCAGCAAACAGAAAGATTAATCACCAGCCTGTACAACTACTGAACAATGAGTGAAGTGAAGAAGCATCCATGTTTGGCAGCCAGACAAAAGGGTATAGCTCCTTTGTTGATTCATGGTCACAACATCAAGCAACTGTTTTCAAGTCCACAGGTTTTCGATAAGGTACAAAATAAGGGTCGGTATTTTTCCGGACAATGAGTATTTTTCTTTTAATTTCAAACTGTCCAGCTTTTCATGATTCTGCAAGCGCTTGTACTAGAGTCCAGACCTTTTTCCACACTTCTATTTTTTTTTTTGTTTAAAATCTACAAATTAGGGAACCCATAATAATATGGGTTGGATTTATTAAGGTAATTTGAACGAAGATGTGTAAAAAAAACCAAAAAACATTCCAAATAAATTAGAAATAATCTAAAATGTAAAACGAGATACAACCGCTTGAGGCAGACGGCCGCCCACCATGAGCCGGGATATGCTCAAGGTTCTACCCATTAAAAGGAATGCAAATGTACTGGCATTGATTCTCTAGTGTAAAAAAATATCTGAAGTAGGTTACAAATCATCTGCACGAAAATATTTCTGCAGCAGAGTTGTTGGAGACATACATAAACAAACATTAGTGTGCAGGTTTAATGTGCAAGTTAATATACTGTACAGTACAGTGAATTTAACATAAGAGCATGTATTTTGTGCTGTTTTCTACCTCTTCCCTCATGATTTTTGTAATTTACATAATACAAACACAAAGAAACATGAAAAAAAACATGGCAAAAAGCATGTGGTACCCAACGACCTATGAAACCTGCGGTTAGTAAGTGACTCGCATGATATAAGGTAGAAAAACATTGATGGAAAGATAGGGGTCTTTTTAAAATTGATAATAGGTTTTTAAAAAATGTATTAACTCACTGTGTGATTGCTAAAGCAGCCAGACAAGCACTCACACTCCCAGTAGATACATAGAAAGCATCTCATGCTAGCTAATACAATACTAACACAAGACTGGCAGACTATGCTACATATCATTCACTACTACAGCCAGGCAACATTAAGGTTATGTGGACAAGGCCAATGAGTTCCACCTGTTCTACAACAGGTTTTGCACAGCCTCACCCATTCTCTCTCCCACTGCTTCAGCTGCAGCTTCTCCTACGGCATCTCCTTCACAACCTGACACTGCAGCTGCAACTCCCTCTACACTGAGGTCAAGTCTCCTGTCCTTTACAATGGAGGAGGGGAGGGCGGAGCTCAAGAGGCTACGCCCTGTAAAGGCAACAGGCCTGGATGGTGTGTGTCCGAGGCTGTTAAAGGACTGTGCAGCCCAGCTGGCTGAGCCTCTCCAGAGGATTTTTAACTTAAGCCTACAAACACGGAGGGTCCCGGTCCTGTGGAAAACATCATGTCTTGTTCCGGTCCCTAAAGTAGGATGACCAGCTGAGATAAATGACTACAGACCGGTGGCCCTTGCATCACACGTAATGAAGACCCTGGAGCGGCTGCTTCACCTTCTGAAGCCACAGGTGCCGTCCTTTACATGCTCTGCCGGGCCTATTCTTACTTGGATGAGCCAGGTGGTTACATGAGGATTATGTTTCTCAAGTGCATTTAACACCATCCAGCTCCCCATTCTTAAAAACAAGCTAGATGGGACGGGGGTGGATCCCTGCTTTACATCCTGAATTGTGGATTACCTGACAAGACAACCACAGTACGTCAGGCTGGGTAACTGTGTCTCAGGGACAGTGATGAGCAGCACTGAGGCTCCACAGGGGACTGTTCTGGCTCCAGTCCTGTTCACCCTGTATATGGCAGACTTTAAATACAACTCTGAGTCCTGCCACATTCAGAAATATTTGGATGACACAGCTATTGTGGAGCGTATCAGGAATGGGCAGGAAGAGGAGTACAGGGATCTGACGATGGCCTTCAGTGAATGGAGCGACAAGAACTGCCTCCTTCTGAACACCTCCAAGACCAAGGAGATGGTCATCGACTTTCGGAGGTCTACGCCCACCCTTCAGCCAGTCAACATTTGAGGGAAGGACATTGAGGTGGTGCACACTTATAAATACTTAGGTGTGCACCTGGACAGTAAACTGTACTGGTCCCTGAACATGGATGCCATCTACCGGAAGGGGCAGAGCCGGTTCTTTTTCCTCAGGAGGCTCAGGTCCTTTGACGTCTGCAGTGAAATGCTGCACATGTTTTATCAGGCAGTGGTGGCCAGTGTACTCTTTTATGCTGCAATCTGCTGGGGCAGCAGCATGTCCGACATGAACACAAGGAGACTGGACAAGCTGGTAAAAAAGGCTGGGTCTGTGCTTGGCAGGAGTCTGGACTCACTCAGGACTATTATGGAGAGACGCATGCAATGTAAGATGGAGGCCATCTTGGACAATATCAACCACCCTCTCCATAAGATTCTGTCAGGACAGAGAAGCAACTACAGCTGCAGCAAACGTCTCATCTCCCTGCGCTGCAGAACAGAGAGGTTCAGGAGATCCTTTGTTCCCACTGCTATCAGGCTATACAACACCTCAGCCAAAGGAAGTGGACTAATCTTTATTATTGTTTATTTATTATTAACTGTTTTTATTATTATTATTATCAACAATGAGCTAATGGACACATTCATTTAAATAAATAAAGTATCTATCCATCTATCTATCTATCTATCTATCTATCTATCTATCTACCTAGCCATTAAAATGATAATTTCTTCAGTTTTGAGATCAATTACTCTCTCTGCTTCCATGACATTGAGATCAGGACTCTGGGAGGCCAGCTCATCTGTTGCTCCTTGTTCTTCTTGAGATGGATGTTTGTGTATCTATCTTACGCAGCACTACACATAACATGTAACATGAAATGTGTTGCACGCATCTGCAGTTGCACTAGCAGAGACACAGTGACGTAAAACACATACACAGTAGTGGAATGAGTCGTTAGTACCAAATTACCCGTCTAGTGCCGTTCCCTGAGGGGGGGGATATTATTCAAAACCTGTTCTTCATGACCAGACCACCATCGACTGTAATTAGTCCATTTCCACAGCCGCCCAAAGCCAGCGCACGTATGCGCACGCACACACACACACACACACACACACACACACACAAATCAATGCACAGGCAACATTTGCTAAGACAGAGGACTGCTTGTTACTCTGCAAAAAGGAAAACAGGATATTTACATAAATGCATTTTCCTGTTGCTTTCATTTACATAAGTAAGACTAGCAGGCTACTTCTCCCTGTCATAACCAGAGATGACACAAAAAGAGCATGCCGGTAAACCCCTGAATTAAACTGGATTCCTTTTCAAACAGATTCCAGTTCACATGAAGTGCTGTGTGGTAAACAGATGGATTTGGCTGCAAAAGGAGTTTCATATTCAGACTGAAACAAGCTGCGACAGTTTCACACCAAAAATGATGGAAGCAACCCTCCCTCCATCTGGTGACAGGAGGGAGTGTGGGTGTGTGTGCATGTGTGCGTGTGTGTGCTAATTGCTAGAGCTCAGCTCCACACCTTTTTTATCAGAGATAATTAGGGAAAGAGAGCAAGAAAGAAAAAAAGCTCCTGGAGTCTTCAGTTGTTTGCTCACTCTCTCTCCTCCCTGCATGTGACGCTGTGTGTGCCCACCCACTCCTGAGGGGGAGAGAGACAGAGAGAGAAGACAGAGAGAGAGAAGAGAGAGAGAGAAGCGAGAGGAGGAGGGACACCGAGCGGCACAGTGAGCCAGTCTGTTTTCTGCTCCTAGTTCACTGTAGCTCTTCTGCCAGACAAGACTCACCCATCCACCATCACATGGTCTCAAACACATTCATTCTCACTACACGACAGCTGACAACACCTTTTCATTTTCTCAGCAGTAGCACATACTCACACAGTCAGATCCAAAAGAGGGTGAAAAAAGAAGCTTGATTTGTACTGCACACACACACACGCAAACACCAGCTCTGAGGAGGCTGGGTCGAGGCTGGAGACGGTGACTGGAGAATGGAATGGAACCTCAGAAGGATGGAAAGTGAACTGAGGCACATCAACCCAGACCTGCTGCAGCCCAGCAAGAGCTTCAAGAAGCCCTCCTCAGGCACCATCACCCTCAACGTAGGGGGGTTTCTGTACACTGCCCACCGGACCACACTTGCCAAGCACCAGGGGTCCTTTCTAGAAGAGTTGGCCAACGGTAAAAAGCCAGTTCAGCACACTGACTCCATGGGCAACCCATTCATTGATAGAGATGGTCCAGTTTTTCGCCATGTGCTCAACTACCTGCGAACCGGAGAGCTCCAGCTACCTGACGACTTCCGGGAGGCGGCCCTCCTGCGACGGGAGGCCAATTTTTATCATCTGAGTGAACTGGTGGAGGCAGTGGTCGACTGGGAAAGTCAGAGGGCAGCCCAGCGAGAACCTGCCTTTTTGGAGGTGACAGATAGCCATGAGAGGTCGCAGGGCCTCAAGGTGTACTGCAGTGACCCCGGCTTTATCGACAAGGTTAAAGGGCGGCTGGTTCAGATCTCCAAGAGCCGCCTTGATGGCTTTCCGGAAGAATTTGTGGTGTCATCCAACGTGATCCAGTTCCGACACTTCATCAAGTCGGAGCCCGGCTCACGGCTCGTTCTGAAGGAGGACAGCACATTCTTGTGCACGCTTGACTGTCTGAAACTAGAGACAGTGATGCTAGCATTGAGATCAGGCTTCAAGCTGGTCACCAGCCTCGACAGCAGCAAAGGCTCTGTGGTGGCGGCTGAGGCGCTGCATTTTGTCAAGTAGGATGGAAGCATTCAGAGAGAGGAGGAGAGGGAGAGGCAGAGAGAGAAAAGAGTAGTGCCTGATTCCATATCCACCCTGCTAATGTGAGGCATTGGATTGAAGATCCTGTAATATGTAATGTGTCATGGGTGGGAGAAGAAAAACAGGTAGATTGTACTGTCTAACAGGACAGTCTTCATATCTTTACTCAAATGTTGACTTACAAAAATATGATTTGATAAGTTTTGGGTGATTTTTATCAAGAGAATGGCATGTTGACATCAATCTTTGCACTGCTTTGTAAGCTAGTATAGAATAATCCAGATCAATTTAGCATTTATGGTATCTAAATTGAATGTGATGAGATGTAATACAAAAAGTAATTGTAATGTGAAAGACAAACCAACTGTGAATCCTTCCATAGAAGGGATCAAATTGAGATTCTGAACATCGACAGCTTTATCAGTGGATTTGTTTCTGTATGAGAACTGCTTCTGCTGCTTTGTCAACAGCTGCAAAAGCCCTCAAAACCAGCCGTGATGTGCACTGTTGTGCCATTCAGCTTTTACTACAATCTGTGCGTGTGTGTGCGTGTTGCTATACACTATGTGTGCTGTGTTTAGCTGGTTTAATAGCTTGTGTTTAGTTTATTAGCCTCTCTGGCGCCTGGAGGGAAAAAAAACAGCGCACTGATGTTGTTCTGGTTGTACTAACAAACTTCACATCCAAATCACACCGAAGCAACATGAAACTGTTTCTCCCATTATGTCAACAAGTTGAGTTTAAGTGCAAAGAACCGTGAATATTGTAAGGGCTTTGAATCTAGCATGATGCATGTGCACTAAATAAACTGTGTGTTTGTTAGTGCTGTGAGCCTCTGTGAAGCCAGTGCCACAACAATGCCTATTACTTTTCAATGTGAATATTTTACAAATAAAAATGACACTGAAACCATTGTTTCTAAGTGTTTTATATGGAAACGTCTGTGTTATATTCTTACTATGAATTTCAATAGAGGAAAGAAAATTTATAGCTTATGATACTCAAAAAATAATGCCTTTCTGTTGGTTTGGAAATATTTTGGGTCACATTAGAAGAATGAAAGATGGGCTCTATTACATCCTGTGATAAACCACAGGATGTAACAGAGTCCAATTTGAAGCCAGACCAAACTAGATGGTGAAATCTTCTTCTCACTTTGTCCCATGACTTTTATTGTTGCTGATCCTGTCTTTTTAAATTATCTCTAGCAAGGTCCGCAACTAGAGAAAATCTAAACACAACAGTCAACACTTGTCATTTTGACATCACTGTTTACAGGTGCAACAGAGTTAATCATACCCCCACAGTGACAGTGAGTGTTGGGGAAAAAGTCATTAAAACAAGTCTTCTCTGCCTGGTGTAAAATTCATCTTTAAAGTGATGAACTGCATTGAACTTTTAGTAATCTGGCATTGGACTTTCTGAATTCATCTTAAAGAATAATCACTTATCAAAAATGTCAACCGATTGTCTTACAGGAATCCTGCAGGAACTATCACCTTTTCTAGCTTGACAAAGTTTGTTGTCTGACAGTATTGGCTTATACTTACATTAGTCATAGTCGTTATGAAATTAATCTGTAAAAAAAACAACACTCGCAATCGTCAAGCAACAATGTTTGAGCCGAAAACCAGCTTCTTAAAAGAGTAAGTGGTAGTGGCTCGCTTCCACTAGCAAGCAGCAACTCCACCTGCAGAGGCCTTTAGGGAGTGCTATCAAATCCTCCCAGATCCAGTAAAGATATATAAAATAGGCCAGTCTGTGAGATAAATGCTGCCCTTTTCCCTCAAGGAGGATTTCTTTTTATCTCTCTGCATTGCACTCTGATGTGTGTCATCACTCTGCTCACTCTTAAAATGAGTTGAATTAGTGGACAATATGTTTATACCCCTCTACTGATTTGTTTTTGTGATGAATATTTTCCCTATTTAAGTTGATGCAGGGAGCCCTGAGCTTCTGATATCCTCAATGAACTAGTTCAGACAGAAAAAAAATAGGAACAAAGTTGTCTTTGTCTAACTAAAGTATTTCCCCACCACAGCTTTGATTTTATCAAGTAAGAAGGATATGTACCATAGACTAGATGTAACAAAATTATTTACAATTAATGTTGATAATAATGACAGACAGTGGCACAGACAGTAAATAAATAAGTGATTAATCATGTTATTCTAATACAAGTCTAATGAAAAGAAGATTAAAATATCTCTCCCTGAATTAGAAGAAATTAGTAGAAAACAACATAATTAAATGAGTAGTCCAGTAATGAATGCACTTCCACAAATATACCAGAGACATATTTAAAAGAAAAAAAAAAAAAAAAAAAAAAAGGGATCAATATCAACACACAGAGGCAGAGATATAACAATTTTTAGTCTATTGTGAGTAAAGATACAAAATGCTGAATCCCACATTTCCTATAATGCAACTCAATTGCATCTTTCAACAGACTTCCCCTGCCAGGTAAATGCCAGGTGAATGCCCACATCTTTCAAAAACTATGTCCCAGTTTGAAACACAAGGTTTCTGCCCAAGCCGACATAATCCAAAATAACCCTACTAACCCCTAACTAAATAAATTTCACCAAGCACGTCATAAATTATTTGGTTGATTATACTGGGTCACAAAAAAACACTATATAAAGGTGCAGTGGCTATGTTTAAGGCCGAAAAAGCTGTTTTGGCAGTGGATGACATTGCCAGCGCCAGAGCAAATGCAAAACAAATCTCAGCTGGTTTATGTCCAAACAATGTGAAGCACGGCTGCGTCAAGATCCATTTATGGAAACTGGTGGGAGTGGAAATGTTTAAATGTATTAATTCCAAACACTGAAATGCATTCATCTCCTCAAGAGTTTATTCCTGCCACAGTGAAAAAGCCTCTTTTAAACAATTTTATTTGCCTCTTGCTCGAACTTCAACTATGCAGAGTTGCCTTGTAAGTTGCCTAGTGGAGAACAACAATCAGCCACCTTTGAATGAACAGCATATCTCACTTTACCTCTAAGTGTGATCCCCCTCCATGGCGACTGTAACCATCTGCTCCAAACCGCCAGCCCAGCAGCTACCACCCCCATCATGACTCATACACCCACATCACCTTCTGACATCAGGCGAGCCTCATCCAAAGCCCGCTCCTCACAAAGACAGACAACAAACATACAATGCACATGTAACACCATGTGCAGCAAACAAAATGTGAGGAGAGTCAGTGAACGTGTGCTGTTCAGATGTCCTCCCTAGCACTGATACTTAACTGTCAACAACATCAAGCCTGAGGCCTTTTTAATTGCAGATCAGCTCCATGCATTTTTTCTGATGGTGACTTGTTTACTTATAAGTCACAGGTAAAAGTGATCCACACTTCATCAAAAGCAAGCAAAGGATGACAAAGGGGGGGCAGATGGAGCAGATGGAGAAAGAGAAGAGCGGTGGTAACAGCAGTGACAAAAGCTCAAACCATACCACCATCAACAGTCTTATCTCTTTCTTTTCACCTGTTGCCAGGCAAACTCAACTCCTACATCATACGCTCAGCAAGCTGCTTTCTGTCTCTCTAACACACCCCTCCTTATCATGATGCCTTAGTCGTGTGGTGCCGCCTGCCAAGAAAATGACTAACATACCTAAGATTTTCATCTTTCAACTTCTGAAAGAGAGGCAATGGCAGGAGGAGGAGGGGGAGAAAGAGACGAGGTGATGAAGTGGAGGAGGGGAGGTCAGGCGCCGTACACTTCCACTCTCAGCTCAGACAAAAGAGGCAGCAGCAACCATTATTCAGACACAAAAAAAAAAAAGAGATGAGAAACAGATGCAGAGAGGCAGGGGGCACAACGAAACAGTGAGTATAGAGAGTTGTTTTCATGCAATTATATATTTAGATATTTTTACATTGAAGCTGCCAGTAGCTGATACATTAAATCTGAGCTTTTTCATACTAGACATCCATAAACCAAGTTTTCCCTCAAGAACTGTACGTTTTCCTCTAGGTATAAAAGCCTGTGAAACAGCATTTATGCATAAAAAAAAGTGTGAATCATTTGTTCCCCGACTCAACCCTGAAGACTTGTGAAGTGAAGTGAGGGGAAATCCTTTTTTTTTTTCTATGAACAAATCATCTTCAGTCAATATCTTACAACTGGACAAAGAAAAGGTAATTTGTTTTCTGTATCAAGAAAATTACATGTGATTATGGTATATTCTTAAAACAATGCATTATAATGAATTCATTCTTACCATAAACTACTAGTATAATGTTCCAATTTAAATCTGTGACAGAATAGACAAAATCCTTTTAAAAGAAGAGAAAATAGTTAATAGTTTCCTGATTTAACTGTGATATGGATCATGACAGTAGGGCTGAGACCATTATTTCATTATAAAATCATAATAATAATCCAACCATTTTTTCAATTGATCATTTGATGTACAAAATGTTTGTAAAATGTATAGAATGATGAAAAATATCAATCACACTTTCCCAGAGCCTGAAATGATGTCATTCAAATTGCCTGTTCTGTTCAACCAACTATAGCAAAGCAAATCATCTCCACTGAGCAAGCTAACACTAATTTTTGGCATTCTTGTTATTCTTCTAACAAGTAGTTACTGATTTATTTTCTGCAATAAACAAATAATTAAATAGAAAATAAATAAAGACAACACAAGGAGTAAAGAGCAAGCCGCAGACAGAAAGCTATGAGTAGGATTTCCAGGAGAGCAGAAGCAAAGAGATGGAACGAAGTGGAGGAAGAAATCAGAGCCTACCTGCCCTCCACCCTCCTACTTTATGTGTGAAAGTGGTAATCAACACGCTTTGACAGAACATGACATCAGAGGTTGCAACAGTTTGAGAAGGTGTACAGTGTGTGCATTATGTGTATCCATGTGAATGAATTCATCAATTAAAATCAATGCCAATACCAATATTTGTAGAGTGATGTTATTAATGTTGTGTTTTTTTTCATCCCATAATTTATGTCTCTGATACAACACACAACAGACTGAACCTAATTGCTGGGGAACAAAATTCAACATACAGTCAACATGAATACTGTGGACCACAAAAGAACCGCACCACAGTCTGCTTGGAAGCGGTCAAGTTGTCCAGTTCTTTGGTCTGCATCAGGGTTTGATTTCCATTTTTCACATCAGCTCAAAAAAACTGCACTAAACACGGAAATGCATCAGGGTTTGTTTTAACTGAACCAAACAGGTTAGGTGTGAAAGAACCCTTCAATCTCATCAGATAACAGGTATCTAAAAAAGGAGAATATGGGTCACCACCAAATTATTATTATTTTTATTTTATTTATTTTTTTTTTTGTGAGGGATGGAGGCAATAAATATCAAACATTTGCCCCATGGCCTTCAGTGCAAGTAAGTGAGTGTAAGTACTGATCAGCACACCAGCTAACATACATCTGTTTCTCAAGAGGACATTATCACTGTTATGATCCATTTTAATTTGTGAGAAAAAGCTGCATGTTCCTGTCTGAACTATGTCTCCCACCTGTCTGTCAAACCTGAATTATGACTAACTGGAAGCTGCTGTCAATCTCACACCTAACCTCTTAGACAGAGCCTGATGTTCAATATGTAGCATTAATCATGCAGCTTTCCATTTTTCTTCTCTGCTCTATTTGGCGGTAGCAGCTGGGGTTTATCTTCAGGAGCTGAATGTGAAGAAAATATACTCAGCTTAGGTCTGATTTGGACAAAGCAATGCTAAAACTCTGAACACTGACAACCAGACTAATGGTGGGTGAGCAGCCTTAAGGGTGAGTGAGGCAGGTTTGGTACTGTTTAGTAAAAGCCTCCCACACATCACAAAACAATTTTCTTGCTGAGACATCTCACACAAAAGTAATACAAACATATGGACCTGTGTGCGGAGGAACGACCATCATATCATGGACAACTCTGACAAGCCATTATTATATTTTTAATAAAGTGTCAGTCTTAGTTTCCAGCCAGCTCATGCACTGGTCTAACAATAATGTGATACTTTTTATTAATGTGTCACTGTGTATGACTCCCTACAAAGGAAATAGCTAACTCTAATCTACCTCTAAAAACCCACTGGTGGAGGTCAGCCGAGTTTTCTGGATTTTAAATACAGAAATGGGCTGTTAGAGTAAATTGGACTCCTCTTTTGAAACGCAGCAATAATGGCAGGGAAATAAAACACAGGAAAAGCTCTCCAATTCTCTTATACAAAAACATAGATTGGCAAACTGGGAACTGTAGCAACAGTATTGCCTTACGAAATTACAAGTGAAGAGATGCAGGTAAAATTATAGGAAAAATGTAAAATCACAGCGTTTCACCATGGTCTATAGTTGTCTTTGTGTGGCTGCTTTGATTGTATTGAAATACACTTAAACATCATGACAAAAATACCATCAACTGTGAACTGGGACAAAAGACTTCCATGAAAATGTATGCAAATTACTGTATTCACAGTTAGGAGTCAGGACATTTCCATTAACTCCGTAGAACAATGGCAAGGGTCATGAAAGAGACGAACACTTCAACGCTTTCCATGTGCAACTTAATAGAAAACATGACTTAGAGAGGTTACTCTCCCCACATTTTCTTACAATGTGCTTTCCTATAACCGTAGTCTTGCAGCAACCTACTGACACAGGCTCACAGTATCTCTGGGCAACAGAGTGTCACGTTTTAGTCCTCTATCATTACTCTGGGTGTCACATGTCTCTTGTGTGGGAGCACAGCAGGGGCTGGACAAACCTTTATTTCATGCAGCAAAACAGAAATGAGAACACAGATGACATTTCTCTATCTAGACAATTGCTGGCTAACACTTCTATTTTCACCTTGGCCAACAACGAGAGTGCATCTCTGAGAAGAATAGAAGGCCTTGAAGCACAGTAATTCAGCCCTGCAATTCACTGTGACTGCAGGGAAAAAGTTACTTTTGAGGGAACCTGTTGGTTGCACATACCAATCTTTAATTCACAAATTTAGACTTTTGTTGTCTGGTAAAATACAACAGGCTTTGGATGTAGTAAGAGAAGGGTTTATGGCCAGAGAACAAGCAACAAACCCTCTACCAGCCCTCTTTAAATAGAAAACCATGCTCCCTGAGTACTGGAAAAGCCTACAACCCTCTCCTACTTCATGGTGCCAGAAAGTAAAAGAATGGGCAGTGTGTTTCATTGGCAGTGTGTGTGTAATCCTTAAGGTGCTTTCTGACAGCGAATGTGAATGTGTACAGCTATTTGCCACTGATGTCTGAGGTGATGATAGGTCAACATTTTCAACTTGCTGCCACGGCAACCACAAAAAATACACACAGTATAAAATTAATATGATCAATATAACCCACTAATAAATTTTACATTTCTATTTTAATGCACAATGACCTACACTATGCACCTATAAGCCAAAAAACACTAAAATGCCTCACAGATGAAGTGAATAATGTTGATTATCTGTTATTCTTTTATTATACTCCATTTACTTAGTAAGGTGATGGGTGCACACTCTGGAAGAGGACAAGCCAGTGGAGGAAAACGCTCTAGGAAATGTTCTGCTGAGAAACCCTGGGTCCTGGTATTCATGTGGACATCAATTTGACATGTGCCACACATGTAAGCATTGTTGCGAACCAGGTATGCCTGTTCATGGCAATAAAATTCCACACAATTAAACTGCGTTTTACAATACAGACAATAATGTGCACAATGGAGAAATATAAATAAGTCAGATCCTTCAAAATTAATTTGTACATTAGAAACAATGGACTCTTACACTCTAAATGTGCTGCTGCTAGTGTGAATGTGTGAAACTGTAAATGAGAGGTGGTGGGGTTGTTAGAAAAGAGCACAAAGCTCACATGAATTTCCACAGATGAATAAACACTACAAAACAAATACCAGGGTGACTGGAAATTCCTATGATATTTCGAGAATGGTATTTTTTCCATGTCATTTCTGCTGGTGCTGTGAGATCGCAGAGAGCAAGCTGACAGCTTCAACCAGCTCTGACAGTGAGTATACCCACGAGGCTTGAGTGCTCCGACAACAGGAACTCTATAGCCTCGCATTGCATTACAGCCTTAACTCAACTCAACCAGACTGTACCTTGACGTCAGACATGAAACAGCCCAATCACACAGCTATTAGTGCACAACTTCCAGTACAGCGAGAGAAACTGCTTAAAGATGAAGATGAATGCCAACGATTCACACTACATGCCAGCTGAATCCCTGTCAATGAAGTTAAATACAGTCTTGAAAGCATGTGTTGTTAATGTCGTCGTATTACAAATTCACTCTTTTCAAGAGGTATCCAGTCAAGAGATATTCCTCTTCAAACCCTCCACAATTCATGAGCCACACTTTTGGAATGAACCAACAAAGCTAAGCCAGCCACACTCCTTCAATAAAACACCTACGACAGTCTGCCCAGGATCCAACCAACAGCCCGCACAGTTACACTGGTTTAGTGCATAACGCTACGCCACAACAGGGATTTTACATAATAACAAGGCAGGAAAACAGCAGCTTATCCCTTTCACACAAACTACACAAGCATTAATGAATTTCTTTGTCTTACATTTTGCCTGCTTTCAGACCCCTGAATCACAGCCCACATCCCTGCTTTCCTCCGTGGTTAAAAACCTGGTGTTATTCCTGTGAATGGCTGTTTCAGCTGAGCCAGTCAGAGTATCTGCCAGTGACACTATAGTTGGTGACTTTATAAAGCTGTGACAGATCAAACAGACAAGGACATATCTTAAAGATAGTGTTGCAAAAAAAAGGTGAGCTGCTTGTATTCAAATCCGTTTACCATGCCTCAAATTTTTTCTTTTACTGATATTGTCGATGTTCCTCAAAGACAACAATACTACATATATGTTAGGGCCATCCATTTTTTATTATTTCAATTTCATTTCAGAAAAATATGTTTTTTTCTGTCAATTTAATAAGGCAGATGGATCTAGATACTACAATACCCATGAGCCTTGGCCCCCGTTGTTATGCAGAAGGCGCTAGTATTGGGTACAAATCAGATTTTAGCGAATTCAAAACGCTTTGTCATTGCATTTGTGATCAAAACACACACTGTAAAATAACAGCTCAGAATGTTCCAAGTCCAATTGTTATTTAGTCGAAGTAGTAGAAAATTAGTAGAAAAATAGAAGAAAAAAAAATAGAATTAATCTAGAATTGTGCAGCATAAAAACTAATTAACTAAAAAAGTAATAACTGCAGCAGCATCACTTGGTAATAATTTGTTAATTTATTAAGTTTTTTATTAAAAGATTGGTCTCAAAATTCTAGTCTAGGCATCAAAAAAGTCAATTTTGAAACTAACAAAGCACATAATTTCTGTTTACACTGTCTGATACATAGTGTCAGTGATCTAAAACATGAACAGAGAGCATCGGATTTGGTATCTGTCCTTAAGAATGAAGCATTCTTCTAGAGTCAATATCTACATGTGTGCTTAATAGACGAGAATGCAATGCAGCAAAAGGAAATGCAAAATTTCACAGCTCAACAAGTAGATGGCTTATTTAAAATGAATGTCTATAATCAAAGCAGTAGTGTCAAACTGGGTGTTCAAAAGGCACAATACTTCAAAAAGTAACTCCTACAATCTTTAAAGTTTTACAAATAGACAAAATGAAAAACAACAATCTGTTCAGTTTTTCAGTAATTTCAAAGGACTAAAAGAATTGCAAAGTTTCAGTGAAAAGCTTTAGGGGGGAACTGAAAGAATACTGTATACTGTAACAGAGCAGTACATTACATCTGGCTTTCTGCTCTCCTCTGCACGCTTCTGTGGCAACTAAGCCTGTTGCTTAGCAACCTCTTAATCAATACCTGGTCCTTGCCGGAACAAAGCAGAACGAGAGGGGAAATAATGGAGGAACATTTAGCTAGCAGCCTTACAGTACAAAAGCCATGTCAGACACCATTTGTGTACATATCAATCATTGACAGTCACCATGAGAAACCTCTCGCTATTGTTGGCTCGCTGAATACTTGTATAACAGAGGTGGAGGAATGGATTATATAGAGTCTGAGATGTACAGATTGTATTAGATACTGCATGGCTAGCTGGATTACATATTTCCTAACAAATGAACACAGACAGAGCTGTCTTAGCCCATTTTAGGTCTTAATGAGGAATAAATGCTTGTGTTCTGTTTGGTCACACAACAACCTGAGTCCCATTTTGTGAACTGTATATCACTGCCATACTTTTTGTAATATATGACTATGTGACACTTAAACACAATACTAGCATCATTATGAATTTTATGTTTTGAGTAATGAACTGAAGTGAACTGAAATATCAGGGATCATCAGCGTCGGGAGGATTTTGTATTTGTGCCCTATAATGCATCCAAAATTACAAAAGTTATTATCTCAACTGAAATTTGTCAATTTCGGGTGTGGCAGGGTACATTAAGACGTTATCTTCGTATTCTGCAAAAACAGAAAATGAGCACAGAATTTGTGGGCTTTGCCCATTATGTGGTGGGGGTACTGTAACGTCACAGTAATGTTAGAAGGGCAGTAGAAAGAGACCTATCATAGCAGAAGTACTCTAGTTAAGTGGTATTGTATTTAGTGTTGCATGGTATACTGATACTAGAAGAGTATCGCAATAACCTGCTGTTAAAAACAGTACCATACCCCATTTGATAAATGTCTCAAGAGCCGTATTTCCTGAGTTTCATGATTCAGATCGTGGATAAATATAAATTACATAAAATGCAAGTCGTTGACTTCATGCCCAGTCCAGGATTATTCAATAGTTGCACAAAAGTAGACTGAACATAAATTACTCAACTCCTTGGTGGAGGTCAGCTCTGTAATGAGCGCATCTTTTAGATCTCTATTTAGTAAAATTTGATGTAAAAATGACCAATTAATGAGAACAGACACATGGTATTGTTCAGTATCAGTATGGAGATATTTATGTAGGTATTGTATCAAAGTCATCATCTTGGTATTGTGACAACATTAATTGTATTAACACTGTGGTATATTCTTTCATGATTTAACTGGGCAATGTCCTTGTTACTGAGACAGCTAAAACTCCCTGTTTGTGAAAAATCGACATGAAGAGCCAGTAGTGTCCGACTTCAAACATTGTGTTTGATGTCTACATTAATCTTCTGAATTGAAAATTAAAAAATAAGTTTTACAAGGAGCATATGTGAAGGTAATATAGTAAAAACTGACAAGATTTCAAACTAGATTTCACACATGTAAAAACCGGAGTACGTGAGAGGCAAAAAGTGTGAAAGTGAGGACGCAAGTGCAGATCAAACCATTGCAAGTGTATAAGTGCAGGTACAGTGAGGTTGGATAGCACAGAATCTTGTTTTTGTATGTGTGTGTGTGTGTGTGTGTGTGTGTGTGTGTGTGTGTGTGTGTGTGTGTCTGTGCACGCTTTCGTATTTTAAAAGAGTAAGACCACAGGAAAGTGAGTGGGAGACCAGTATCATACCATACACCTTTCTGCGGGTCAGTGGGGGTGGAGCTGAGCGTCAGTCAGGTAAATAGAAACTACACACCATCATATCTCTGAGGACATATTCCTACTTCTGTTTCCCGCGCACTTTCACAGTGAAGCCAGCCATCTGGAGCACTGACACCTTTAAGATAAAAGCCAAGAGACTTTCACGCCTCCTGAATGCCATGTTTCCACGGTTAACAAACACAAGAAAATAACACTGATGATCCTCTCTGACAATAAAATACAAAATTTTAGTAGTTTTATTTGAGTCTGGATGTATTTTTCAATAATCCAACAGAATTTTTGAAGAAAAAAATCATTGCAGAGCATTTTGAAGCGTTGCTGTTTTTGGTAGTAATAAGAGACTGAAATAACAGGAAAAAAAACATGAAAGAGAAAAATCCATTATCACATGTAGGAGGTATTAACGCACATGCAAGTGTGGGTGAATCTAAAGTGCATGAGGGCGGTGATAGAATAAACGTTGTGGCTGTCGAATATACCCTGGTGAAAAGAGAGAGTCAGAGCCTTAACATGCAGCAATTCAAATTTCCTGCCAGTTACCTTGCTCAGTAATACCCTTTTCATATATACATACATCAGACACATGTATTTTATACTAAATGTTCTCGCAGGTTAATATCTGGAGGCCACTGCAAGACTCCAGTCTGCAGCTCTAGTTCCTTCCTAATCTCTACTAAACCTCCACAGCTGAATCTCAGTTTCAGTGCAGGTTACCTCTCTTGCCTGGTCATTTTCAGCTGTTCACCCATGTGTGCTGTGTTCTCTCACTTTTTCCTTTTCTCTTCACTCTTTTGATTAGTTGATTAGCACATAAATGTTTGCAAATGCCCCTTAAAGCAGGTATTATCAAAAGCAGATAAATCTGCAGCTCCATTCAGCTTTCCAGAGCCTTTCACCTCATTGTTTAGTTTAATTCAACTCTTTTTGCACATCTGAAGTATTGTTAATAGATCTACTACACTAACATCTTTTTAATCTAATTTACTTTTCTTTCCTATGCCATTATACAAGCTTCCATCAAAACATTTAAAAGGATTGAGTAATATCCCTCAAAATACTGGAGAATATATTTGTTCATTGGGAGCACACAAGGTTGTACAGGAACTGGAAAATGATTCGTTTTTGTGGCCTGAAAAAAGAAAAGAAAAATCCAAATAGTGTCGTTTTTTTTTTTCCTTTCTCGTTTTCACTTACACAACATCCAGTTTGGAGTTAACTAACAGTACGAATGGATTCAGCTATATATGTACCATACTGACCAAAACAACATAGTGCTCCAGTGTATTTTCTCCACTACCAAGGGATGTCCTGCTAACAAAAGTAATGTAATTGATGTGCTCCTTCTCTGCCTGTATCTTGTTTTACTGTCTGCTCAGCTGCTTAATGAGACAATTATTTAAATGTTTCCTGTTTCTCTCGGCTGTTCCTCTAATTTAAATCAATGTACTTGTGGGGTCATGACAAGTTCCGTCCACTCCTTGTTGACATTTACAGTTCAAAAGCTTGACCCTGATGGCACCGGAGAGAGCAAAGACCATTTCACACTATGATTATTACAGGAAACTGACTCCATTTGCGCTGAAATTTGAACCACCAAAGTCATAAATGCCACTGGCCACTTAAAAATTGCTGGTTAACTTCACATAGAAGTGAATTTAAACACATGACTACACTGGGGAAAGGCATGTAAAATCTATATGCTGTGTGGTTTGGCCCCAACACAGCCAAAATGATACTGTAACAAAACACTTGGGGATAAAAACAGCTTATTAACCCGAGAAAAAAAAAAATACTCTCGCTGACCTCCACATGCACCATGGACAAATAACACACTACTAAGTCACTACTTTCAAATCTGTTACATAAATCGTAGCATATCAAACATTGATTTTGGACCTTAAATATATTGGATTGTCTGTCAACAACAACTCTGGCTTCTCTGCAATACATCACACATTATCAGCATGAGCTAATTCATGATTCTGCTGTGTCCATCTTATGCAGCACATTTTTGCAGTTGGCTTTCATAAAAGCTGAGAAAAGTTGAATCATGCAATATAATTCACCAATAACTTTCCTGATTTTCCTTTAGAACATGCCATGTTTAAGCTGCCCTACCAGTACTTTCATTGTTACTGAGCACTGGCAACCTGGGAGGTAAAGAATTGCCCTTGACATTTTAAAGTTTTTAATAAGTAACAGAATATTTTTATCTTTGATTTTAACCACCTTTTCTGTTTGATTTTTCTGTCATTTACCTTGTATTGTCTTGAAATATTAATTAAATCAAGTTCCTTATCATTTTATTGTATTACTCTGTTACATGAAAGTTAACTATAAAGCTATCCCATTTAAAGTAACATCATGATCTATTGTAATTCTCAGGTCACATGCTGTTAGACACTAAACCGTACAGTTTAAGCTATTTTTAAGCTCTGTGTCTGATGCAAATTCCTGCCAATCCTGCTGGCTCATAAGCAGTATGACACATCATGCCTGGCAGCAAACATCTTCCATAAAGCAGAAGCCACTCTCATTGTTTTCATGAATTTCAAAGTGCAATCAATGTAGCAAAGCCAGAAAACCTATGAAACTGGAAGAACTAAGGCTACATGTCATGTGATATGGAACTATGCTGAGTAAATTCCCTGTGAGTTCATTCTCTATTATCTGTCAAAAGAGAAGCTTCAGGATTTGTCTCTCCATCCAAATTAATTAAAAAAGACATTTTAAACTGGTTTAGCTTGTGCAAGACAGTCAACCAAACTTGTAACTCTGACTACATTTTAGATTTAAGACAAACTTTTTTATATTATGTTCATTTTCTTCTGGGAAACCGCAACATGCTCATTCTGAATCAAGAAAAACCACACTGCCCTGTGGACCATTACACGACTCACATATATTGTCAAATCTATTTCAGTTTGAACCCTCTAACAACCTGTCAAGCACACGTTTCAGATTATATTATGTAGCACAAAAGAAACAGAGAGGCAAGGGGCTGGAAAAGTTGAGATGCAGACTGACCTGTGTCGCTCTGGCTGAAGACAGCCATGGTCTGTCCACCCACTGTGTGCATAGTGAAGGGATGATCCCTTGGGACCTGCAGTGTTCCATCTTTCTCCCCCACAGCACCCAAGGCACTCAGCTCCGCATTCAGGCTGAAACATACCTGAGAAACACAGCTGAGTCAAGACACTGCTGACTTTGATTCACCACATAAGGTCAAATATGACATGATGAAACTGATACCCCAGAGAAGTCAGTGTTCAGTGCAGCAGCAAACACTGACAGAACAAACATGAAAACAAAGAAGAAATAGGAAGACAACGGAAAAAGGCAGTATAATCTGGCAAAAACGATCATTAGCAACAAGTAATTAAGAGTCAGGCTGGCTGAATCAATGTGCTTGTTAATTCACCAAATAAGTGAAAAGGGCTTAGATTATCACAGTTTATCAATGTGTCAATCACTGCCACTAACCCCCCCCCCCCCCCCATGCCGAAAGTTGTACAGGTATACTGCACAAACTGTCTGTGAAGTATCATATGAAGTTGTCTCACCTCTGTTTTGTCTTGCTTTCTGTCAGGTGTATGAGAAGACAGAAAAAGTGTACATCACTGATACGATTTAGGGCTGTACCTAATGGCTATTATTGTTGATGAATCTGCCAATTATATTCCTGATAAATTGATTAATCATTTTGTTCATAAAATGTCAGAAACTAGCGAAAAATACCCTGTCAAATTTCTCACAGTCCAAGATCTTCATATGGCTTGTTCTGTCCAATCAACATTTCAAAACTCAATATATTCAGTTTACCATCATGTATGCCAAAGATAAGCATTAAATACTCAAACCTGAGAAGATGAAACTGGCAAATATATTTTTTTAATAATTAGAACCATTATTCCCTTTTCAAAATAGCTGCTGAAGAATTTTCTGTCCATTAACAGATTAACTAATCAATTAATGGACTAACTGTAGCAGCTCTAATACTGATAATCATATGAAGAGAACAATAAAATGTATTAGAGGCTTCTTAATGAAAAGTTAGGCACATACTTTCCAATTGTAATCTTTCCAACTTCTCCCCTTTCTGTGGCCTTGTCCCATTGCTGAGATAAATACTTGGGAACCTGGTGAGGAATATGATCCAACTTTAGTTACATACACACAAAACAGACTCAACAAAACACATCTCTTTACAGTTTTAATTAATCACTTTTATTCCAATTTTTCCTATTTCTATGAGAATGACACTGACAAGCAGTGCTCAATTTAGTAAGTTAATGTAATTCGTTCAGTTAAATTGCTTGCTAGCTTAGCTTCAGTTGACAAACTTATTCCGTTAATATATATATATATAAACACTTTTTACTTTACTGAAATAATGTGCTACTTCGGTTACTTTGCTACATTTGCAGTTGAACAAACCTTTACAAGCCACACGCCTTTACTTTGTTTGACTCCGGATAGGTTAACCTCCATTTTATCTGACATTGTGTCAACGTTCAGAGCTCAGGGGTGAACTACAGATAGCAGAGTGCTCGTGACGTTAACGTCTCAATTTAGAGCCCGGTACCCAATTTAACCAGAATAAACTACAAAATAAAACTTCCTGTTTCATCTTTCAAAATAAAACTCAGAATATCAACACTTCTGTGGACTAGATAATAGGCACACAACGTAACAGCTTTATTAATTTACAACAACGATTTGATCTTTATTTATCATTGAATTTATGTTAATATTAAGAATAAGATACAAAAGACAAAGACGGAAAAAGTACATAATGACAAGTCAAACACAAATGACTCAGATGTGATTTTGTGAACTGCAGGCTATTAATAAAAATTGATTGACGTGATTTTCCCTTATTAAGACAATCACATAACTGTGTGATAATCAGTTTGAGGTGATATATTCAATTGTATCAGTAGTGTAATGTAATCAGTTTTAATGGTTTGAGAATAATCAACACTAAAACATTATATTGACTGGTTGGGTCACTTTTACAACTGAATCTGATGCCTTTTGTTGAAGAGGGAACCTCTGTCGAAATCTCAGATCTTCCTTATTTGATTTAATAATGTGCTTATACTGTGCATATATTCAATTTAGTTGGCATTCAGTAGAGTTGCCACACAGCAGAGTAGGGTCATGTATTAATCTAACAGAGAAATACTGCACACCATGCAAGTGGGGGGGGGGGGGGGGGGGGGGGGCAAAAGGTTGAAAGGAGATCAATAGCTCATTTTTGCCTCAAAGTCCCTTTGCAGATTGCATGTAGTCAGACCATGATGGGCAAATTAATTATATAGTCTTGTTACTCCACCTGCAACTGCTACCAGCGTCTAACAAAATGTTCTTGTCATAATAATTTTAAAAGCGCTATGGACTGAGGTCATATTGCCACAAGAGCTCATGACAACTTCTGAACTCTAAAGTCAAGGCCTCTTGAGTCACCACCCACATCTCTGATTTATTCCGTAAAGTGAAACAAATTTGTAATTCAGTCTGATTATCAGGCCACTTAAATCCACGGTCAAGCATGGTAATGAATATATAACATGTTGATAAAGCAGGTGGCTTCCTGGATGGACTGTAGCCCACACGTTCATTTCATCATTAGCAATTAAACCACCAGACTACCATCTTACGAGAGGAATCTGTCTGCCATCTCACTCTGTGAGGGCCTGCAAAGAAATCTTCTGCATCTCCTTTCCGATATTTATTGAAAGATTTGAATTACAGTTAAATGTACCATCTTAACATTATCAAACATCTTTTAAAATTAAATGTCAAAGAAGAGGGGAGAGCAAATATAAAACAAGCATAATTAAATAGAGTGCTTACTCGTCAAAATGTTTAAGTGGATTTTAAGTGAAGCAACAAATCAACAAGTCAATTTGCATTTAAGATTTACTGGCAGTAATAATTATGTTTGAACTTTTTAAAGACATGAAACACACTGATACTCAAAATTTAGTTGTATTAATATTCTTGTGGCTTGTTTTCTAAATTTCTATGGGTCTATAATATTATTATGATTTAATGATTTTATCTATTTCATATGCACTTTTATACTCTTGACTTTGTCTTTTATCATTATTTGAAAAATGCATGCATATGCATTATTTTAATGAAAAGACTTAAACATTTTTGTCTCCCTATTTAACAGAGACTAGAAGCATCACCATGTGGATCAACAGAAAGCCTGCACTTGTCTACAACTGTACAGTCCAGTTGGTCCTACAGCAGCACTTGTGAAGACGATAATATAATGTGTAAACATCAAATGTGATGAAGTGTTCCACCCTTTACTGTCTATCGCTGATGTCTTTCCCCCACATTTTCATAATTTTCGACTACCTCTATATCCACAAGCGGGAGATATTCTTCCTTCCAGTGTACAGTATGTCAGCATTGAGAAAAATATGAAATTTTCCGTCCACAATAAAACAAAATGGATGTCTCTCCTGACACTAACCAGGCATGTGATGTTTTCTTCAGTGATGTCTGAGTTTGATCCTGCCAAAGTGCTGAGGATGTCTGAGTGACACATGAGTCGTGTTTGACGTGTTTGGTTATGACTGACTTGTAATATACAGAATTATAAAAGAAAGCCAGATACTCAAACCGGTCATAGAGATGATATCGTCTTCTAGTATTTCATTGTTTACTTCAATTACACTGTGATAAAAATAAATAAATAAATAAAAATTCTCGGTAAAATGGGGTTTCAGAAATAATATTTGAAGAGCCCCAAGTGACTTGAAGTCACTGCTTACAGATCATATAAAGAGGTAAGCCGGTTCTGCACTGGACTAATTATTTCACTAAATAAATTATGTATGGTGAGCTTGAGACCAGAGTAAATCTACATTAGCTTCCAAAGTCATTAACATGAATCATTGGAGTGTGGCTTGAATGTAATTAGTGCATTTGCAAACTGCATTAGCATTAGTTTGCCCTATCAGAAAATACAATGCGGGTAAATAAAACATTTATGACAATGCTGAGTACATAAAAACACATGCATTGAGCCTCAGTTACTTAATATTAAGTGAAAATTAACATGTGCCATGCTGCTAACACAACTGCTGGTAAACATTTGTGTATGATTAAGGCAGCGAGAGTGAATGCAATGAAAGTCAGAGTCATTTTAGAATTAAATAGTTTTGATAAATATTACATTATCACCAGGACACTAAGACCCCTTTGCCTCTGGCATTCACTATTGAAGCTCAGTTTGCTGACTTTATCCTTACTATCCTTTTTCTGCTTTGAATCAGATAAATGTGTGTATGACTTGATAAGATACTGTCCCATGACCTGCTCTTTGTCCATGTCTCGCCTTTTTTCAGAGCTAGATGATATGAGAAAAAGCAAACATGTGAACTGATGTGTATCTGGACTGATGTGAAGTTACATACAAAAACGTATAATAAGAAGTGTCTAAACCACGATCATCTCTGGAGAGATCTGGATGAAAATGTTAGAATTTCTTAGGATTATGCAGTTGTAATGAACTGTTTGTAAAGTAGAGAAGACAGAGAGAAAGACAGCTTATCTTAAACGCACCATCTTTAATTACATCTTTAATTTAGTGGTGGATAGGGCGGCACTGTCCTTTACCACCGCAGCTGGTTTGTATGTACTGCCACCTTGTGGATAACTGCTAGAACTAGACATAGCACTACTGTATGAATGACTGAATGAATTGATAAATGAATGAATGAATGAATGAAAAGTCTGACATTTTATTCATTTATTTATACATTTATTTTTTAAATTATGGCTGTTGTTATATACTCCATTATATATTTTTTCTGCTTACATGAAGTCACGTACATATGAAAATAAAACAGAGAACAGGTAGGTAGCAGGATTGTACACCATCCAGTCTTAGATGCCATGGCTGTTCTCTGAGAAATGTAATGACAGAGGATGCATGTTGTGGTTATCTTGAAGAGGTATAAGGCATATGGTCCCAAGAGGATGGATATTTGTCATTTCAAATCACCCTGTCGAGTTTCTTCGTCCTCTTCTGCTCTTTAAAAATATTGATTTTGACACGTCAGTCTTAAGGACGGAGATGTCAGCTAGTTAATTGGTACATTTTATCCAGCACTTTGGACCAGTCACAGAGTCACATGACCAAGGCAGGCCAGATTGCCATAATGTTTATGAACACCAGAAGATGAATCCTGATTTGGACACACTGAACTTTGTCATCAACCATTGGGATAAAAGATCCAGTTTCACACAAGACATTGGCAAAAATTGCCACACATGCTCCTCAGAAATTGTTCACTTTCCATTTGAATTGCTTAGACGCTCACGCTGACCTTTCATCTTTCACCACTCTACGGCCAAAGTATGTGTTTTACGTGCAGGATATCTCATGGTCTAATTGGAAGATTGCCATGAAATTTGTTAAGCACATTCATGCTCCCAAGGGGATGCATTGTTTTAATATTTAATGTCCTCATGGCCTTTCCTGTAGCAACCACCCTGTTTAACCCCACTATAGTAAGATGATAAAAACAGCAAAAATAGCCTTGGTATTTGTGCAGTCAAGATTCTCAAAGGCCAAGTAAAGACGATGTTCAACTGATTTAGTTTTTAACTGGTATAAAGCCTGCACATTCAGCAGGAATTTCATTTTCAATTTCAGCATTCTGAAATTAAACACTTACTAAGACCTCCATGTAGAAATAATGTACATGTGTTGTCCTTGGCAGCAAAGATTTTTAGGAGTTGGCACTGGTCTGTGGATGCGGAGCAATATCAACTTCCTGTTCCCCATATGGATCTCTCAGCAGTGTGACCTAGAAAAAAACAGCCTAATCGCTGCAACACAAAGATTTTGGTGAGAGAAAACTCGGAGTCCTCTCTGTCAGCTGACAAGCCGTCACCACTTTCACATAAAGCTCAACACAGAGAAAACTCTGATCTACATCAAGACGTCAAGTCACAGCCTCCAAAGTGTCCCAGCTTCTTTTCTGCACGCAGTTTATCAGCATTATTGGAATGTGTTGAAAGTGTGTTTGCATGTGCCTGTGCTTGTACTTTCATCTTTGTGAGGACCAGTTACAGTTATAGAGGGTTTAAGGACTGAGGCTTGATTTCAGGGGTCATGTTAGAATCAGGTTTAGGTTTGAGTCAGGTTTAGACATTTAGTTGTGATGTAATTCAGGTGAGGGTAAGGGGCCAGGGAATGCATTATGTCAAGGAGTGTCTTTACAAAGATAGAGATACAAGTGTGTGTGTGTGTGTGTGTGTGTGTGTGTGAGAGAGAGAGAGAGAGAGAGAGAGAGAGAGAGAGAGAGAGAGAGAGAGAGAGAGAGCATGCTTAGGGAAACAATGAATCTTAAGCCTAGCTTCCTATTATTACCCAAGTTTGAAACTCAGTGAAAATTCTGAAATCCTCTATCAGTCCTCTGCTGGTTGAAAGATCCAGAAATCCCTTTTCATCAAGGATAAAATGAACTTGGCACTGACTGGCTGAGGGTTTTGGCTTTCCGCTCAAGGTCATCCTCGCTTTGAGGTAGGCACATTTTTGTCCACAGTCTGGGTATATACTGTGTCAGGGCAAGACCAGGGTGATAAATCTACCACAGAATTAAATGCCAGCACACTACTCTGAACCGTATCCATCAATAAACCCTAACCTTCAGATGCTAAACAACAATCTCTGTGATATTATTATTATTATTATTTTGATAGACTGATCAAGCAAGAGGATTTCTCCAGAACCTGACATGATTTAATATTATTCTAATATAAAACATGATCGTCATTGTTATAATCTCTACACTAAGAGCTCATAGTTCATTGAAGGACTGTTGCCATGGTAGCTCCTGGTTGGCAGAAACAGTCTTTAAAATAGGTAGCCAAAAAGAAAAGGAAAGTTTCCAACAAAAACAGAATGATTTTGGAAAGGGATTTAAGACCTTGACTACGGTTTACTGCTAGAATACAATTATTTTTATGTAAATAGATTTCATCTGTTATCCAACAACCATTAGCTTGTAAATGTAGCCCAAATCATTCTGCCTTTTCAATCTTCTCTGGTTCATATGCCTTGATTGCAAAGCCAGTATAGCGACAGTTTGTTTTTCATGCACATAAATTGATTTGCCAGTAAAGAGGATGGGAAGAACAGCAGATTTTGTGCATATTATGTTATTTCTAACAACATTCTTCCCAATTAACCATCACTATTTTCACAAAAGACAAGGCATATCCATGGATTTAAGCTGTTTGTTCCCGATCACTCAGATTGATATAAAAGATTTGTCAGGCCAGATGTTTTTTTTTTTTCTGTTTTCAGTCATCTGATTATAGTGTTGGTAATATAACTTCATTCACGGCATTGATCTCTGTAAACTCTAGATATACTTGCAAATATATCAATAAGAAAAAGCCATCTCTTCAGGCCGCCTGCATGATCTATATTGTTTTGAATAGCAAGCACATGATTCTCTGGGGAAGTTGGATGTTTGTTGTTGGCCACAGATTAAAAGTGTTTCTCTGTAAAGCTGAATTCTGAATAGGATTTGTTTATTGGCTTTTATATACAGTGTACTGTGGACCTTCCCTTGTAAACTCAATGAACATTCTCTCCTATACACACTTGAATACTGAAGTGTGGCTCCCTCCGGTGGAGAAACTGTCTGTGTGAGGTGTGAAGTCATCTGGCAGATTTCATGTCAGGCTGTCAGAGCTACAGTAGATGTCTACATTCTGCATAATGTACACATATGCTCTTCTGTCCTACACTACATGTCTAACCGGGCAGCAGTAGCACACCATTGCTGCTACTTCAGATTTAGAAGAGTATATGTTTGATATTGTTGATGAGACTGCAGTCATTAGCAGTATATGTACATGAAACCTGGAGGGACGATGCATCTTCACAGTTTTAGTATTTCAGAAATACACTGATTGAACTGATGGGGGTGCTATAAGGTCTTTTTTTCACCATATCATAATTTATGGAAAAGAAATGACAATTATTTACAGTGTCTTGTTGGGACTCTTGACAGGTGGTAAGGGTTGTGGGAGATATCTAACACGTCTGTACTCATACTTATTTGATATATTTCTAAATAACAGTGTCCCCTGTGATATAATAACATCTACATAAATAAGAAACCTGTCAAATTGCAGAGAAAACATGGTTTATGTGCAAGGTTGAATTAATATCAGCTCTTCACTGATTTTCACTTTACCTGCCATCAAATGCAAAAAGAAGACTATTGCTAATGGTATCTGTGATCAACATTATGTGTTTCTACAAATCCTTAACTTTCCTTTAAAGAATTTCAATAAAATAACTTAATGGGTAAGTGGTCTTGGACTTATGAACCCTAATGTACATAAATAGTTTCTGCTGACATGAATGTGAGTCAGTGCCATCTTATATTCTCTCCTTCATTATTAAATAGAGTTTGTCCACCAGCTGCTCTCAAGTTTCCCTTTCACTCATCAGTCAAGCATGCTGATCTAAAGTTACTGCTTTGTTTAATTCATTGTGCTGACTTTATGCTAGTCCTATAATGCAATAATGAATAAACAACCATTTTTTGTAATCCATCGTACATTATCATTTTGAAGGCAATCCACTTACTCTTATTGAGGAGTGCTTTGCTTTAACACCTATAACACTGCCAAGTAAATACTTACAGTGTATCCTTGTTCCATAGTAGCACATTATGAGGGAAACACTGTGCTATTTTACACAGTGAGTACTTCACAAGTTCCCACCACAAAAGCAGTCAGTTGTTGTAGTAGTGTTTAAATTTTACTGATGGGACAGTCAGAGATCAGACTCCAGGACCTTGCTTGTCTTTGGAGACATGTTATGTGAGTCTGCTGGTTGTTGTACATAAGAACAGAACATGTCCTCGGGTCTTTACCCTCATTCAGACAGAAGAGCAAAACAAACACTGAAAGGTTATGTGTAAGACAATACATTTCTGACTGTGTAGGTTTCCATGTGACATTTACATGGAAGATAAAACACGTGGTCTGACATGGTCATGACATTATATTACACATTAATACTAAACCCTTTGATTTTAGTATTAATAATTATTACAAAAAATGCAATTCTCTCAGTGAATCACAGATAAAAATATGGATTATAGATTATATTCCAGGGTGGAGTGTAAATGAGATATGCAGAGGACAGCAACTGGATGACTGGATGTTTAAATCATCAAATATGAACTTACAAAGTGGATGCTTAGTACTTTTGGAGTGACCTTCGGCAATCTACATGATCCAGGTACGTATGTGTGGAACAGTGAAAATGTATTGTAATTTACTGCGTGGTTTGTTTCCCTGACCGCTTTTTTCAGTGCCATTGCATCATCTGCCAGCCATTCAAATTCATAAGATTTCATCATTCTTCTCTCTTCATGACAGTGAAGTACAGCAGTGCCAGGTTAGGTTTAGACTACAGTATGTGTGGGAAGAACAATTCATGAATGAGTGTGGTGGGCCAGGGCATCTAGTAACAGAGACACTTCTGCTGGGAGGATCACCCAGTACAAATAAAGCCAGCATGTATTCTGGCCTCCATTCAGAGCAGGGGAGGATCAGTGGACACAAACCCCAGACAGAGACACAGACACCCTGCCCCGCATCACTGGGCATGGCCCAATGCTCTCTGCAGCAAAAGCCTCTATTGTTTCAAGAGTTTTAGGTTGGTTTCACCACCGTCATTACAACTCCACTCTGACAGATCTGGGTTTTTATGCTCAAAACATCCAAATTACTTGTCCTTCAGCAGGCCATGGCTCATAGTTATTCAGAGAGTTTGCTGTTGGCTTGAACAAGGCAATTCTCAAAGTCAGCTGAGTGATATATCACACCACATACATTAGAAAATGTACATGTTGAGGACAACTGGAATACTTCACATACTACACTTGGAACCATTTATTCCACTGTTAATCTGAATTGCACATAACAGGTGTATCTTCCTGTATGTTTGTTTTGGCCCTGCATGTAGCCTAACTATACTGAGAGCTACTGCTTTCAACCAGGGTCGTATATATTCCTTGCATATGTGATCACACAGTACTTGACCAACAAACTTGATTAATATGATAAATAATAATCACAAAAAAGCATCTACACTAAACTGCCTTATTCCAAAAGAAAGAAGACACTGAGGTTTGAAATCTTTGAAATCCATACAAGACATACAGATTTGTCATGCTCCATGTTATGACATGTTTTGACTGTGGTTGATAATTACTGACTGTAGAGCACATCAGCGGGAATCTTTAAATTTGTTTGTCAACTTTCTTGGGAACTTTCATCTTCTTTCAAAAGAAGAAGATTTTCTGTTTGGCAGACAGCAATGATAAGGTTTGATTTTGTTGTTGCTAATTTAGCTCATGCTAACCATATTACATTACATTCATTCAACAGATTTTATTTCCTCCAGAGTGATTTATGGTAGCAGTTTGGAGTTAAGAGACATGTAGAAAGGACGAGCTGCCTGGCAGCGAACTGTCAACCCAAAATTAAGAGCCAACTTGCCTTCCACCTGAGTTACAGCCTCCTCTTGCTGCTCAGTTCTTCTGGAATTAAATAAGAAGCAAACATTGTATAGCGCATGCGCAATCAGTATGTTTTTCAACTATAATTAGCATAAGGTTTTTATTTCTTCATATAGAAACACTGTGGATTATTACTTCCAGTCAGAAAGGGAGCAGAGTATTTACAAAATGAATGCAGAGTCCAGTGTATAAATTGTTCATTATTGCTGGGGCGGCGGCACAATAGTGCTGTGTGTTTTTTTGTTGTGGAGTGCCAGTGTGATTTAAAGCTGCTGACCGCACCAGACGCTTACACTGCACTAGGCTCCTGCTGTCTCTCGTCCTCTATCATTTGTATCGATGGACATAGCCTGTCTGCTTGCCTGACAGTCAATCTCTTCCTCTCTTCTCTCTCTTCTCACTCCTCCACCTCCCTCACTAACCACTGCTCTGTCCTTCGTCTCTCTTTTTACCTCAACTCCTCCTCTCTCTATTTCTAGCATTTCCCTCCCTGCTTCTCTTCCACCCAAGGCTTTGACAAATATTCTTAGGATTTATATTTTTCCCAAATCCTAAAACTGACAAACTCAGCAAAATGTCTCATATTTGTACATTAACTACCCAAAGGAAAGATTGGTCAACAATCTTAAATGCAACATTTAGCCATTTTCAGACATTTTGCAGATTGTTTCACCCTTTTGCAAAAGCCACATATGTCTCAAATAAACACAGCCATACAGAGAGCTCCAGGTGCACTTGCATTAAAGCATCTGTGTATTTAGTCAAATTTATAAAGATAAATGAAGTGTATTATGATGGTCAGGCTGGACATCTACGATATAAACCTGGAAATATTGATGTATTGGCTAAATATTTAGTATATTAAAGATTATAGACCCCAAAATAAGGCCCAAATCTTCAACTTAGGATGTTCAAACATCTTCATGGGAGTGACTCATCTCTGAAGAACCTGCTGTCTTGCCTCCTGCTATACGCAGAGACAATTCAGTTTAGTTTACTTTAGCTTACTTTAGTGATGAAAATTACTTTTGAGTGTTTTACCTGTTTATAACTTAAACCACTTTACTGGTCTCAGACTTTTGGAGCCCAGTCTAGCCTACTGTATATTTGCTGTACCAACAAGTCCAGCATTCATCTGTGCCATTGCAGTGAAGCACTTTGTCCTACCTATCGAGCTATTGTTTATTTATTATTAACAGTTTTTATTATTACTATTATTATTATTATTACTACTATAATCAACAGTGAGCTAATGGACACATTCATTTCCCCTGGGGCATAAATAAAGTATCTATCTATCTATCTTTCTATCTATCTATCTAGAGAAGAGAACAGAAGAGAAGAGAAGAGAAGTGAAGAGAAAATATTAATTGAAAGGGGTTAGAATTACAACAGGGTCTTTATATCCACACACGAACAGAAGAGACCAGAACACAGAAAATGGAGATGCTTGACTAGTTTAACACGAGAGTTCATTGACCTACAGTGGCAACATTACAGACCAACAAATGTGTACATTTCTCTCAGCGTCTCTCTCTCAAACACACCAGAGAGAGACAGAGAGAGAGAGAGAGAGAGAGAAGAGAGAGAGAGAGAGAGAGAGAGAGAGGAGAGAGAGAGAGAGAGAGAGAGAGAGAGAGAGAGAGAGAGAGAGAGAGAGAGAGAGAGAGAGAGAGAGAGGCCCCAAACAGTACCTGTGTGTAGAAAAATCCTTCAGTGTAGTTAACACCTGTGTCTGCAGAGAGATCTAGCAGCTCTCCGCCCACCTTTGTTTCAGAAACATTGTTGTGATGTTGATGTTTTGCTCAACCAACAACAAATGTTTACAGCCTAGATGATATTTGTTCTACTTTTCATTGGGTGATACTATATTATTTTACATTATCTACCGGGATTAGTCCACATCCCTAGATTATTAGTTCATACTTAATGTAGAATTGCCATTTCGGGTGGTTTAATTATTTCTTCTGCTATATTACTGTATTGTCAACATGCAAATGGCCTTTAAATGCTACAGATTGGTCAGGACGTAATTTATTTTATCTGCTTTATTATGTCATTTGGTAGTTAAATCTGTCACAATGCACCATACTCTGTAAATTATGCAAAATTTTAATTTTAATATATCTCATTTTAATCTATATCTTGCCCTATCTCCATGTTTCCTTGAGTTGAATAGGAAAAAACACATAATCTATTGTTATCTATGTCCCAGAACTGGTTTGAGGGAGCGCCCTTTACTCGGCACTTTCCGGCACTTTTCGTTGGTGTTGATGTTGGGCTCGTCGCCGCCTCTCCCAGACTGCTTTATGTCTGGCAGCAGAGACCATGCGCGGTCGCCATATTACGGAGCACCCCTCCCCTCCAGTCCCGTCACAGCACAGAGCCACAGCAGCGGTGCAGGAGGCTACATACTGAACAACGCTACCGCTGGGGAGGACCAGTGATACAGCAAAACCAACACCAAAACGAGGATTCAGTGGAATGGATTAAACCTTTGGCCGCCTCTATACAGTGATCGTATTGGCTTTTACACCACTGTGCACCGGATGAAAGGTTGCGTGTTTTCATTTTCTTTTCTTTGAACAAATCTAGCAGTTAAAACGACTCACCACAGTCTATGTTTAGCTAGCCGGTGATGGAGACTGGCAGCTAGCTAGCTGACGTTACTCCTCTGTCAGGCTAGCATTTAATATAACGCTAACTTACTCAGCAGCTATTCTGCTTTCACTGCGTGTGTTCATTACAATATAGCTTCTCATTAGAAAATCCACAAAATGTTAGCTTGTGTTTAGCAAATTCACAGACGGAAAACAGTGGGAGTTAGCCGGCGAATTACAACTGGCATCAGCTGACGTTAGCTTGCTAGCTACTCAGCGAGCGGCCACTAGCTTCTTCTGCCTCGTTGTCACTGGAGAGCACCGAATCGTATATGAGAGGCTGTAAATATTGGCACAACTTTGCCTGATATTTGAAAACAGCCACCCGACGCTTAGTACTTATATTTATTTTTGATCGTGTTGTCTGTTGACCGTAGTTTTGTCAAAACGGCGCCGTTAACGAACTGCAACCTTATTGCATACTGTCAGAGACCAACTACCCCCCGGATTCTCTCGAAATGCATCATCCGGACCCTGCAGGAGACTCTGGCAGTGTTAGAAAGATGGCGCACCCGGCTGTCTTTCACAGAAGGGGTAGTAACACAGGCAGCGGGAGCGGCTCCACGCTGTCAACACCTGCAAACCCGGTGGTCAATAACAGCCACGTCTCAGCCGATGATTATCAACCCTCCCTGTTGATTCAGTGCCAACCTCCTGCTGGTTCATCCTCCCCGGGTCCCCATCATCCGCCTCCCCACAGCCTGAATCTGCATTCCCAGCCCCAGCCCGCACAATCGGCCGGAGCTCAGATGAAAAAGAAGAGTGGTTTCCAGATCACAAGTGTGACTCCAGCACAAATATCTGTGAGTACCAACAACAGTATTGCAGAGGACACAGAGAGCTACGATGACCTGGATGAGTCCCACACAGAGGATCTGTCTTCTTCTGAAATCCTGGACGTGTCCCTCTCCCGAGCTAATGACATAGTCGGAGGAGAAAGAAGCTCTTCAGAGGAGACACTGAATAATTTCCATGAGGCAGAGACCCCTGGGGCTGTCTCCCCCAACCAGCCTTCGCACCCCCATGCACTGAACCAGGCTCAACAGCATGGTGGGGCCATGGTGAATGGGACTGTGCACCATCACCATCAACACCCTCATCATCCTAACCATGCGCAGGTCTACTCTCTGTCCTCTGGGCCTGGGAGCATCCACTCTGCCCTCACTCCTGGAGCGTTATCTTGTGTCACCCAGAAAATGCCTTCTAATATGGGGGGCCCTCAAGAGAATGTTTCCCAGACTGCCCCTCCAAATATTGTTTCTCAGCCTGTGGGGGTTGTGGCCTTGGGATCTGTCCCTGGAATGCACAGCTCTGTTACAGGCACTACAGTTAGTATAGTTAATCCCCAGACCAGCAGCGTTAGTAATGTGAATATGTTGAGCTCTGCCAACGTGCCTGTGAGAGGGGGGATCAGCACAAGTGCTAGCAGTAGCAGTGGTGGTTTTCCTCTCAATGTGATAAGCAGCAACGGGGGGAGCGGAGGTGGCGCTGTTGCAGCCGGGGGCAGCCTTATGAACACCACTAAAATTGGCATGATCCAGCAACACCAAAACATCAGCTCCAACATTACTATGACTACTACAACTTCTGCTGCTGTTGCTGCTGCTGCTGCTGTCAGTGCCTCTGGAATGGGACTCTCCAGTGGGATCCAGGGAAGAGTTGGATCTGCTGTGCTGCAGCCTGTGAGTGCCCCTGTCACAGCCATGGCCACAACCTCTGTATCATCTACTCCTGCCCCAGCTCCAGCCCCTGCCGTGGCTACCACCAGTTCTCGCTTCAGGGTGGTGAAGCTGGACTCTAGCTCTGAGCCCTTCAAGAAGGGCAGATGGACATGTACTGAATTCTATGACAAAGAAACCCCAGCCTCTGTTCCCAGTTCCTCTGCATCTGATGCTGGATCTCTCAGCATGCGTCAGTATGTCTCTGAGAGTTTTGCTGGGGCTTCAGAGAGGGAAAGCACAAGTGGTAGTTCTGTGAGTAGCACTATGAGTACACTGAGCCATTATACTGAGAGTGTGTGCAGTGGAGAGGCTGGGGGACCCCCAGTACCCCAGCATGCCCAGGATTATGCCTCCCCTCCTCAGGGTTTTCAAGGAATCCTCCCCAGTGGCTTAAGCATGGGAGTGTCCCTAACCCAACCTCACATGCACGCCCAGGATCTTACCCATTCACATGTGAAGACTACTGTGGCCCCCTTGGCTCCTACAAACATTCATCAGCCTGCTCCCATGCAAGGCCACCAGACTACCATTGGACTCCCTACACCTTCTATACCCCAGCAGCAGCTCACCTATGCCCAGGCAGTTGCTAATCAACCTCCAGGCTCCACGCAGGGCCTAGTAGGTGTTCATCAGCAGAAGATAGGCTATGCCCCCCTGCCACAGCAGCCAGCTGCTGCCCCCCAAGCAGCCCCAGTGCAAGTGAGGCCACCTGAGTACACCCAGCCACACCAAGGTATCCCCCAAGCTGCTGCTTCTCAATCTCTGTCCAACCAAGGTGGATCGGCTAATGGATCGTGTCAGATGATAGGAGGCCCTCAACAGTCACAGGCACTCCTCCACACACAACCCCAGCAGCCCTCCTCCCTTCAGGCCACCACCTCTACTATTCCCTCGCATATTGGAGTAGCAGGCCTTGGCCAGCAGCCTCAGAGCCACCCTGGCCATCTGGATTGTCAGCAGCAGAAGCCACAGTCACTCCCCACACAAATCCAAACCCCGGGCCTGGGTGCCCAGCTGCCCAATACAGTCCACCAGAGCCAAGTGTCTGCACCGAGTGTGCCTCCTACCAATCCTCAGAGTGATCCCCAGGCCCAGCCCCAAGCCCACAACACTGGGAATAGTGGTAGGATGCCCGCACAGGTTGTTCCCCACAGCCAGCCATCATCTGCCAGCTTGTCCCAGGAGCACAGCAGTGCCCAGGCCCTCGCTCATGCTGCCCAGGCCAGTGCCCTGTATGCTAGTCTGCCCACTTTCACCACTACTCAGCTGCAGGATGCCCAGCGGTTGCTTCTCCAGCACCAGTCGGCTCTGTTGGGGCTACCCAAGTTGTCCGGAGGGGAGGCTGGATCTGGATCCATCACTGGCCAGGGTCAAGAAGCTGAGGGCAATACCACCACCGCCAGTGCCTTAACTGCATCAGCTGGTCTTAAGTCTGTTGATGGAGAGGAGGATGGGTAAGAGCTCTTATTTCCTTACTCTTTTTGTTCATATTTATATGATAGGCTGCAACCAAATTTATGACATTTGCATAAGTCTCAGCACAGGTACATGTGATGAAAATCTCTCCACTAGTGTGGAATCAAAGTATATTAGTGAGAGATGCATGCTGTTAAATGGGTGTTTGTTGCTTTACTCAGTATTCAGAGTCTGTTTGAAGCTAGAGGATTTCACTGGTTGCTGTGGCAGCTGCAAGGGAAGAAAAGTGTTATTGTTTTCCTAGATAGCCAGCAGACAGTGGCCAGGCTGCCACAGTCTGTCTCTCCTCTGTCAGTGGGACACAGTGCAGGGCTCAGCTGCATGTGACGTCTCTTGTCTTTATCAAGGGGCTGCAGTGATTCAACATTTTACCTAGCCTGCCTGCTTTCCTGAATCCTGACTGTCTTCTTTAAAGTGCACAATTTCTGCTGGATGCGCAGTTCGCTGTACTCACTCTCAGCACCTTTGTTGTTGAAAAGCAGGATACATGATGGAGGTTATGTGATTATTTAATTAGAGATAGAAAAAGGCAAGCAGCTGTAAATGTGATAGAAATTAAATCTGTCTAATTCCACAGATGAAATAAAACATTACAGCTAATGTTTAATTGTATTTTACACTCCATCTTGCAAAGAAAGTCTTAAAAGTACTCCTTCTGCCTTTCGATGAACTCATGAGGTCGAGATGGTGGTTTACTTGTTGACATGAACAGTACAGTGCAGTAGTCCTTTCCCTTCACTAAAAGCTTATTGATTTTATTAAGTGCTCTCTTTCGCTCTCTCTCTTTATCCCCCATCTCTTTTTTTCTCCATCTCTCTTTGTCAATCCTCTCCTGTCACTACAGTTTGCTAGTGATTTATGCTATGACCCAAATGAAAATCCCAAGGAATGTTCTCCCAATAATAAGTTTTAAGAACTCATTTTGAGGTTAGACAGGAATTTTAATCACATTGCAGCAGCAGGAAATTGCTCACCTTTCAGTCACTCCTAACAATCCTAAGCCTTTTTTCCTGACTTCTGAAAATGTTTCAATTACCTTTTTTATTAGCTTTTAGGATATTTATAATAAAAGGGTAGGGAGGAGGAACCAAAAGAAGTTGATTACTAGAAATGTAGAAGGTAACATGGTAGTTTTGTTTCAGTTTGTCTCTATGGGTCAGTTAGATGGATACTAAAGGATGGTGACTTTTATCACATGATGTTTAACTCTGAGGAATGTGAAATCTATGTGGGATCAGGTGGATTATTGTCTTTGATGATAAGCAGTATTTGGGTGAAACCAAAGCCCTTCTTACAAATGAGAAGAATGTCTCTTGGTGAATTATGCTCATGGTTCAGTTCTGTCTAGTTTACCTGCTGTCACTTGAGTGCAAGTAGCTGATAGATCCTGCTGAAGTCTGGGCCTCCCTACTGAGTTGTGGCTGCAACCGAAACTTGCTATTTGTCTGCCCCTCTTAGTCAATGGACCTTCATCAACAAAAAAAACAACATTGATGAAAGCAAGTTTTTTTTTTTTATCCCGAGTCCTTCGATATCCTTTCATATGTCAAATCTGCTGATACTGAACTGAATTTGTTTGACTAATTTGCTATGAAGCACTGTCAAGTCACTTAACTCAATTTCCTTGTGATAAATGACACAGTTGCATTAAAATAAAAATAAAAAACTAAATCTAATGGATTCAGTTATTTTCCACAAAACCTGTCCTCAACACTAATGACAACATAATGACCATTCAAAGAGCTTTTTGACAGCTGATCCCTGTGACTGATTTGTGACTGTGTATTCATTAGTTAACTAAATTTCTTTAAGTTGAGCTTTGTTTAAAAGCTAGCAGCAGATTAAAAAGACCATATATATTAATGAGACAATGTTATGCATTTTAATTGTAGACCAGCATAGGTGAGTCCTTTAGGAAAATACAGGGGGAGTAGCATAATGATTGAAAATACAGGGATTGGTTCCAGTATCGAGAATATTTCGCTTAACAAAATGTAATTATCAACTTATGTTACTATTGTGTGAACTTTGAAATGTTACCGTTATGTTGAGGTTGTGTCAGAAGTTTTGATTCAACTCTATTTTTTTGTTTCAGTCACTGTTGTTGATTGAGTTTGAAAGTGAGAGAGAAACTAAACCAGGACCAAACTAAAACACAGGGCGAAGTTGTATCTGTCTATGAAGCTTAAATTTTGACTTTCGTGTGCATTTTTATTTTCACTTTGCATTTATTTGAACAACAGATATCAAATTATTACCCTAAATCTCACTGTGGCAACATAGGGGTGGTGGATATTGATTACTGTGCCTTTGCTGCTACAATTGATGGTCATTTTTTTGCAAAGAGGTAATAAAGTATTAGTGATTGCACCTTTTGGAAATCACTAATGGAAGCAGTGCTAAGACCTGGGTCCTTTTTCTTATGTACTAATTGCAGAGGAGCCATAAAAGCTGACTTGTTCTTTAGGAATTTATTTACAAGACCCTGTGGTCAGCTGTGTGGCTCCTGTCAACTTACAGTATTTTCAGGTTTTAAAGAGTAGGATGGCCCTGCCCTAATAAATCACCTCTGAAGTAAGTGTGTGTGTGTGTGTGTGTGTGTGTGTGTAAGTGTGTGTGTGTCACACACACACAGTGTTTGAATGAGGCAGGATGTCAACTCTGCATTTGCTCTATCTTCACTGATACGTCATTAATATGTTCAAGGTGGCTGGGTGGTCTGTATGTGTGTGACCAGGCTGCTGTTGATTGACTGTTTTGGGTTATAGGCCATTAATGGTTAACAGTAATTAGGAAACGGTACCAAATGTTTAAAAGAATGAGGAAAATGTAACAAATATGAGAGCAGGTATTCTAACGTGGTCATTTGCAGGTTTCCACACGTATGACTCTTGTATATGAGGATGTGGCTTTGTGCAGTTAGACTGTCTGCATGTTTCTCTTTGTGTGTGTGCTGTTGTCCTGTAGTGTAGTTCTTGTTTCAAGCCTTCAGACTGAAGACAGTCTTGTGACGAGAGGTAATACAGACTAGTTGGCAAAACTTGCTTAGTTCAGTCGTAACTTGGTGTTGAAGATAAGGTAGTGTAAACATAATTTTTAAGTTTGTAATTTGTATTTCTGTTAATTTTGTTCATTATCATGTAGTGTTGGTGGGGTGTTGTGGTGAGATTTGGCTGTGAACTCATTTCAGAAATGATATTCAAAGTATGAAGTTGAACTGTTTAAGTTAAACCTCAGGTTTTTTTGCAAAAAGGAAATTGGTGAAACAATGTTTTTCATAAGCAGCCATTGAAGATTTGAGACTTTGTTCCACAATTAAGTACGTTAAGTACTTTCTGTTTTGTTTTCTGAAGATAAGATTCCCTCTTTTGGGTCATCTTGCCTTCAAAGGCCTCCTCTTAATATAAAATGGCACACTGACAAATGGTTATTCTTGCTTTAAATGAAGAGGTACAGTATCTCAAGCTTTTGTTTGTGGTTACAATCTGTCACGTGCAGAGATGGGGAATATTACCACTAAATATTGGCTGTTGCCTTATATGTGTATGTGCCAGACAAGCAGATATGTGCTTCTTTTTTCCCATTTGGCTCAGAAGTCAACAATATTCGACACCAGCAGTGTGTTGAATAGTAGAAGTAGAAGTGGGTGTTCAGGCAGCCCTGTGTTTAAAAAAAAAAAAACAAACAAAAAAAAAAACACAAGGTCTGCGTTGGTGTGTCTTCTGTAGCTACCATGAATGCACCGGCCAGCGCGGTGCCAATGACTTGACATTGTATTGTGGCACAACTTGAGCGAGGTACAACTTCTTTGATAAACAAACGTGCACCTTATTGCCAAAGTCCCTTCTGTGCCAACCCAGTGGGTTCATCGAAATGAATGAGGACGCTGCGTTTTTTTGTAGTGCAGAGCTATTGTTGGTCTGAACAGTTTAAGTGTGTGTGTGTGTTTGAATGTGTGAAGGCTTAGGGGAATGTGGGCTGGCTGGCAGTGTGATGGCTATCTCTGTGGCTATCTGTTTTGAATGTAATCTTCCCCCTGGCAGCACAGGGAGCCAGTTTGTGCTGGGCCTGTTGCTCATTGTGTGGAGATCAACCAGATCCCCAAAATGCACTACACACAGAGGAAGTGACCCAAGCTGACCCAACCCAACTTAGTCAGATCTGCTGAAGCTGGTTGAGACCACTGAGGATCCAGCAGACTGGATGAGATGGAACCAGACTGAGCAGAGTTGTGCATCACTGTTCCAGCTCTGATAAATCCAGCCATTGTGTTGCTCTTTAGTTTCCTTCATCAGTGTCTGTCTGCTGTGTGGAAGAGCACTGGCTTGATGAAGTTTATACTATAAACTGTGGCCGACCTGGTGTCCAGATGTTCCTGTCTGTTGTTCTACATTCAGTCTTAGATAAAAGAGATATTCTAAACATTGAACAAATCTTGGACTGTTTGTCCTTTCAGGCCAAATTGTCTTTAATGGCTGTACCCACAGTGGGGTGAGTTCAGGAGCAAACTGTCCTGGGCTGAACCCGAACACATCTTGGCTTTTTCCTCTTCAGCTACACAGGTATCATGATATGACATAGATGTTTTTGTTGTAATATATCGTGAGATGAAGGATTATCTGTGATGTAATACTATTGTAACTGTACACTGAATAGTTTGTATTTTTAGTATAAAATGTTCCCCCCCTGCTCGCATCCTTTTGATGAATTCAGTGTTGGTCATTGTAATAGTAAAACAGCTATTCTGTCTAAGAGTATTTGAAGTTCTTAATGTTCAGTAGAAGAATGTTTAGAGCTGCAGAGATTAATCGATGAATTGATTAGTCAAATGTCAGAAAATTAATTGGCAACTTTTTTGATAATGAATAATGAATTGAAAAATCAATATTCAAGTAAAAATACAGAACATTCTAAAGGTGAGTTGAATATGATTAGTTGGTGGGACAAAACAAGATATTTGATAACATCAACTTTTGGAAGTGGAAATGGGCATTTCTCGCAGTTTTCTGACGCTTTAGAGAGATTAATTCGATCGATCGATTAATTGAGAAAAGGATCATGAGATCAATAGATACTGACAAAAATCATCAGTTGAAATCCTGATAATATCACTACTGGTCTGACCAAGCAAAAATGCATTTAACAAAGGCTGGTTAGTCCAAATTATTGCTCTGATTAGAGCATTTCTTTTGTAAACCAATGTCAACAAGCCTTACAAATGTTGAGATTTTTAAAAAGTATTGCCAAGATCATTTTTGCTGAATGGAGCTGGAAGATGAGGAATGGATTTAATATGCACACAGGAGGCAAGACTGGATAGGTGATAGGCTCTTTTAAATCAGTGAGAACACACTCGACCACAAATTCATTTCTTTCATGGAAAATGCACCTATATTGTTGTAGTGTTTAGCCATGGCCTTTTATATAGAACTCTTGTTTATCCATAGTTGCACATCACTAAAGTGTTTCACTAAAAGTAAACAGCATTTGTTATTTGTTATGCTGCTGACACCTCCCCCCATTCCTACCACATAGACCAAGCCAGAGAACACCAGAACACAGCAGAGCAGCAACATGCTGTGTATGAGGGAGGGAGAGAGAGAGCGGGAGAGAGGTGGGGGGGTCTCACCACACGCTACTGAATATTTACTGTCTTTTAAAGCCAAGCAGTGAAAGCATGAATGGTAGAATGAAACTGAGCAAGGAGATTGTGATCAGTTTACTGTGTGTTGATGAAACAGAGGTTAATACAGACCACTCGCATCTGCATACATCTATAAATCACATCATGTCTTTTGTCCGTTGCTTATTTGTATGCTCTGTGTATGCAGATTCGTCATTGATTTCATTTGTCTCTCGCCTTCTTGCTGATGGTTTATTTTTCCATCAATAAACAGGATTGTTTCACTTAAGAGTGCAGTGGGAAAACTAATGGCTTGTAATGGATGATAATGGATTGTGTTTTTAGACTGCTTTTCATCTATGAGAAAATTGCCCTCCCACCCCTGAACACACACACACACACACAGCACCATGATGTTCTAACCTTGTCGAAAAACTGCTGTTTTTATTGTGGCTCTTTTTGTACCTGTGCGTTACAGACAGAAACTGTTAGAGTTAGTGTTTTTCGTGCTTCCATTGCGGATGTTGCTAGTCCATTAAGGTCCCTTTGGTCATCGTGATATATATAACAAATTTTAATTGCTGGTTTGGCGTTATGAGTCCCTTTGTGTGACCACTTGTCTCGTTCATTTTATCACACCCAAAATGGGCCGTCTTTTTGGCTTCATGAAAGGTTCAGTCTTTGTAAGAAAAAGACAATACATGTTTTTCTTTTAGACTGTCTTGCTGATTCATTCTCTTATTATTTCAGGAGAATGTAGACACTGAAATCCTTTGTGTCCCTGGGAGATTATTTGGTCTAATTCTGAGTGCTAACATTGTGCAGCAACAGTGTCAACTTGCTCATGCTACCAGCAGTGAGCCAACATTGCTTTTTGGACCTATAAAAAGTATCTCATTGTCTTAGTCACAGTGTATTGAAACTTAATGCAGTACTTAGTACTACATAGACACTGTATGTGTCCTGTATGTACAGTAGTTTCCTGAAGCCCACCAGCATAGTCTCAGTTTACTGCTTATGAGTTTAACTACCTAGTCCTATTCTTACCTCAGATCTCTCCTCCACTTTAAGGTATTTTCTTCTAACTATATACATTGCTGTACTTTGTTATCTCTTTTTCCTTCTCCTCTCTTAGTGGAAATCTCTTTGAGCTGCATCGGTGTCCTCAGCCTCCTCTTGTCTCCATGTCCTATTCTTTCCTTGTACTCTTTCCCCTCTGCTTCAACTATTTCCAGTTGGGAAGGGCCAAGCCCTGAAATGAGCATCAGATTGGTGAGGAAATACCATCTGAGCAGTTACTTTAAGTTGATGTTTTGTAACACTGACTGGTTAAAAAATGCAGCACTGTACATTTTACAAATTGAGCAGCTTGTTTCACCATTGTTAAGTTTGCCTGAAACTTGTCTTTAGCCTGCTGCTTTCCTTTAGTAACGTTACTGTTACCTGTCTGAGGATCCTGATGATCCTGATGATCCATTAGTCCTCTTAGGTTCCAGTGTTTTTTTTTTTTTCTGAGCGGATTCCACTTCAGATGATGCACATTTTTTGTCAGTGATCCATGTACGCCTTGAAATTCATATCATTGAAACACTTCTGTAAATGCTAGCGAGAGATGCGGCAACAGAAGAGGGGGCTCAGATTCTTGTAGAGAGAGAGAGAGAGAAAGAGATTTGCCAAGTGTGTTGTGCAGGCTGTCTGTCTGATGCAGCGCTTCCAGTCAGTTGTCTGGCATTCCTCACCGGTGTACGGCTGGATGTTATGAGACATCGCTGTAAAAATGTGCAAGAATTTCCTGCAGTGTAAGTGCTAGATTTGCAGGAATTGATGAAATTATCCACATTACCTGTAATCCCGCACTGAAATTCAAGAGAGTGGGAGACATTTGCTGGAGCTATAGCATTGTTGGAACATGATGTTAGAGTTCTCATCATTTGTTGTAGAAGCCAGCTTATTGGACCTAAACATAAAGGCGAATAAGGGAGCAGTCATTATTTTGTAGTCACTGTAAGCTCCTGTTATCTGCAGCATGTGTGATATATTTGCATAATGCATGCGTAATGTATGTATGACACTATGAAATGGTGTGGCTGGAGGTTTCATCTTCAGCCACACATTTTTTATCTTTAGGCTTTAGTGGGCTGCCACTGTCATTCCCCTAAACATGCAGGCAATGTGCTGAATCATGGCCGGCATTCCTGTGGCCAGAACACTGTCCAGTCAGCTCCAGGAATTACACACACACACACACACACACACACACACACACACACACACACACTAATAGAGAAAATGCAGTGGATGACTTTGCTATTGGCGAAAGCATTCCTGCCTTTTTCTCCTCCATGTCTTTCATGATGTTTGTTCTGTTTGGTTCTCATTTGGTGCAGTGTTTGTATTTGTTTCTTGCAGCCTGACAGGAATAAAAAGTGCCAGTGTCATCCTAGGATATAAACAAAGGAGCCAATAAAAAAGAAAGTGACACGCTACCTTGCTTCTTATCTGTGTTCTTGGCTACAGATCAGCTGGGTAGTTTTTGAGTCTGTTAACAAAACTCTACAGACGAGTCTTATTTTTAACTGCAGATGCTGTGAGACAGTTTACACACATGACACTGATTGAATGTCACACAGTTTTATCTGTAATGAGGCAAGTGTCTTGTGCGCAGCAATGACATCTAGTCTTCAGGACTTAAATCCTATTCACTGGATTTAACACTCGATTATTATCATGATATAAATGCTGTTACTACATAAGACAGGATTAGCCCCAGCATCAACTAGGGCTGCAACAAGCTATTACTTTCATTATTAGTGAATTTGACTATATTTTTTCTTGAGTAATTCATTGATTGTTTGGTCTAGAAAATAGTTTTTTGAAATAATGTAATTTCAGTGTTAATTTAGAGGCCAAGGTGAACTGTTAGTCAGACATAACAAGTTGTTATATTCAGTTTACAATTATAAGAAAATCAACAAATATATAACTTTTTGGCAGTTTTGCTGAAATCATTAACTGATTATTGTCAGTTTCAGTCCACTGCTTGACTAATGTTTCAACTGTAGAATCAACACAATAAAAATGCTGAATCTTGTCAGGGCATTGATTTAACTGTGGTGTAGTCACTGCAAAAAAATGCAAAGAAGTTTAAAAGGACAGATGCCAACAGGCAAATGTCTCATTAATACATGTCAATTTATGAAGGTACATCTCAAAACACTTATTTGCTTTCTGTTCTTTTAGAGCTAAAATAAGGGTTAATGTTAGCCTCACTTAGCATAAAGACAGACTCTGTGAAAAGTTCAGAAATACACTGTGTACAGTTCATAAATATCAGTTGTAAATTTATCTGGTTTGCTTAGATTAATGGAGTCTGATAGCTTCAGCCTTTCTGCTCAGCTGTGATGACGCGAGAGCTCCAGCCACTGAGCGTCTTTTCCCATAGGGTTTTATATTCATTCACTCTCGCTTTGTGTGTGCTAATCCCCTTTTCTATGCTCTGTGGCTGAATGAGGAAGGCTGCTGGAGGGAGGGGGTCAAGTTTTTTTTTTTTTTTATCTTTGGCCCTCAATAGTCTAGCCAGCTGCTTCTCTTATTATCAGGAATAAAGCACAGAGACACTTGCCTCTTCCTCATGTCTGTGTCCGGCAGTTTAACATCCATGTACTGTACTCACTGTTTCCCTTATAGTGAATTCACTTATGTAGGCCACCCAGATAGACACACTTCCACCCAAAGAAAAGATATAGATAAGATTATACTCTTATTTCTTTTTAAGTGTGTATTGAAATGCAGATTAATTGACAAATCTCCAGGAATGGTGAAATGGTATGGTTTTCATAGTTGAGGTCAGCACTGTTTTTCCACTGTTTTGTCCATGTTCAGTGCTGTTGCAGCTCAACATACCCTCAGACCACCTCTTTTCTTTGGAGTGACCCAAAGTATATTTTCAGGTCTTGGGAAACCCTGTCATACTAGTGTCTTTACTTCAAATCTCTTTAGACTAGTGATTAACAGTTTTAAATTACCGTAATTTGCTCAGAGCAAAACATACCCAATAAATTCCCCTTCGGTTGCTTTTGGCGCTGTCACAGTGGCATTAATGCCAAGTTTAGTCTGCCTGCAAACCATTTTCAACTCTGTAAACAGTGCTGTACTACCCCCTGCTGGCTGGCAAGCTGTGAACTGCCTACATACACCAGGGGCTTATCACACTGTATGCATGTGTATTGTAAATGTGTCATGATGTGACTGTCTGAATGCTGTTTTTAGGTTTAAAAGCATTGTATTTGTCTTAATTTGACTGTGGAGGAGTGCTTAAGTGCTGTGAATGCTCCTTTTCAGACATGCTAGCATTGATGCTGGGAAAGAAACATGAAGAAGCAGAGCTTTAAATTCATACTGGAAACAAAATCCAGATTCTGTCTTAACACTGGCAGAATGGTCCACTGTCAGTGAAATGCGTACAGTTAGTCAGCTGAACTAATCATTTTTCCAAAAACTTATTCAATTTACCCCCAATACAGTAAGAAAGTATACTACTCAGTGTTTCCTCTAGGATTTTTTTCAGCAGTGGGGGGGGGCATGCTCTTTAGCCACTGCTAAAGGAATGTAGAGGAAACGCTGTACTCTCTGAACCTTCTTAGACAGATGATTTTTCCTTCTGAGTTTCATAGGCCATTAATTTTTAATCTTATTGGTTAATTTATCATAATCTTTCTGCTTATCGGGTAATATAGCCATTGTTTTCATTCTTTTCGCTAAGCTATTAAAGTAACCTTTAGATTTTTGTTGCTTGCTGGTGATAGGTTGTCCATCACTGTAATCATTAAATCTATTTTCTGAAATTCACATTTTCAGTGTGGTGCTTTGCATTTGAAAGTGAATTGCTCTGAAAAGGTTCATGCATTCATGTGCTTCAGCATCTGAGACTAGAATCATGTGAGAGTTATTGAGGTCACAAAGCATTTGAGAGAATCTTAAAAGTCACATACATGGAGATGTGAATTGTTGTGGAACTGCTTGGTTAAATGTTTTGAGGATAAAGGGAGCTCATAATGAGCAGTGCAGTTTATTCCCATGAAGGAAATTAATAAGAGTGAAAAAAACAACGTTTCACAAAACAAATCTCAAAGTGAACTGTAAGGGAGGAGCAGAAGGAAGTTGGAAAAAAAGTTAGCCAGTTGTAGCCAATAATAGCAAGTTGTTTGAGAAGCACTGGGGTCAGTATGCTTTAACCCTTACCCAGAATCCTCTTCAAGGCGTGGACAGGACAGTGAGAGCTGAATTTTCCCCCTTAAAAATAACTTCAGAGAGAAAGTAGACTGTTACTTGAGAAACAACCATGTGCACATCTTTATTGCCGGGTTCCTTTATAGCTTTTAAGGTGTGATGACAGGTAATGAGGTTGTTAAAGTGCTGATGAAAAGAGGGATTAGCTGTGAAAAGAATGCAATGTTCTTTTCTCACAGTGACATTGAGCACCTGAAGACACACCATGCTGCTCTCAAATATACACACTTGTTTGCTTAACCTCCTAAGACCCGAGCTCTATTCTTTGCTATATAGGCTGATTGGGACCTGAGAAAAATGATGTCCACATATGAGGACATTAGTTTTAAATTTCGATTACTGAGTGGCAGTATAATATCCTCATAAGTGGTCACCAGGCCCTTGTTGAGAAAAAGTTAGTATTGTGGTCTAGAGAACCCAAAATGTGAGGTCCACATATGTGGACGCCAGGTCCTAGGAGGTTAATGGTTGATTTAATGCTGAATAGTTTACTTTATTCTTGAAGTGTTGTTAGGGTCTTTGCATAGCACACTGTAACCACCCACTTTAACAGAGTTAACTAAGGAAAATGAAGATGGGATTTCATCTCACTCCACTAAGACACATTTAATGAGCAACGGGCTGTTAATAGCGACCATTGTGGGAATTATGAGTTGCACGTTAAACCTCTGCTGCACTGGACTTTTCAGTTTATTATGTACAGACTGGCCAGAGGTCAGGACTAAAAGCTGTTTATTCTATTCATTTAATCATAATTGGAAGCAGTGCAGTTTATGAGGGGCAACTCTACTTAAAGGAGCCTTGGATCAAAAACCTGCTACAAGTGGCTGATCAGAAGCACTATATGGCAGAAAATAACTGAAGTGATTCTAAAAGACAAGAGCTTAATTTTTGTGGCACACTTCTTTTAGAGCCCGTCAATCAATATTTTAAAATACACTGTATGAAGGAAAGAAAGCACAGTGTTGCGTACAGTGCATGAGATTAGCAGGCACAACAGAACCATTTCATCCACTGAGGAACTGTGCTTCAGTGAGAAAGCACAGCTACTTAGGCAGTTTGATTCTCTACCAAAGAAGCTGACCACATCTTCGTTCGTTGAACTCCAGACGGAGATGAAAGCTTCTAGACTTCTGAGGTTTTGTGTTCAAAGAAAGGCACTTAATGACTTAGCTATTGACTTGTCAAGTTTTTGTGACATGTCAGACTTATGTAAGCATTTTTCTCTAGACCCTTCACCCACCTAGGTCCTAGGAGGTTTGAATTGGCTTATTGTGAGAAGTTTAAATGGTAGCAAGGCATGCATTGGCTCTAGTATTTGCCACTAGATGGCAGTATGTAGCAGTTTATACCTCTGAGGTCTCAGTTTACCTGCTAACAGCCAGTGGGATGTGCTTTTGTAGACCACCAATACAGTGCTTTAGATTTATTTATTTATAGATTTTTCTTTTTTAAGAAATCAGATGAAGTCATGTTAGTGTTGTGCCCAGGCTATCTTCATTTTGAATATAAATGTAGTCTAATGAAGTGAGGATGTTGGCTCACAGTGTTTGACTAAATGAGTCAGGAGATTTTCTAATTATGTACTTTACTTATGTGTATCCCTTTATTTAAAAGTAAGGGTAATTCTCGGATTGACAGGAGTACGAATCCTTTGGTAGAAAACTGCTTTGCTCAGTTTCAAGGGTCAAAGCAAATTTTCTGCAAATGATACAAACAGTAAAGTGTAAATAGGGGGTCTTTCTATTAGCAGGGCAGACATAATGTGACTCTATCAATGTCAAAAAACATCTAAAACAGAAAGTGTCTTTTTAACAGCTAAAACCTGTTGCATAAGTAACAATAAGTTACTACATCTTTATACTCTGAAGGGATTTTAATGAATTCTAAATGTTTGATGTTTTGATGGACTAGGAGCTTCATCATTTGTGTTTGTATTTGTAAATGGTTTAATAATAAATACGATTTTTTTTTTGGATGTTGATTGTACGCATTTCATTACCATTGTAAATCAATATGTTGGTATATTGTCACTGATGAGTTTTACTTTTTTCTTTCTTTCATATTTCCCCGTGGCCCGCCTACTTGCTGCAACAGGTAAGACTTTTTTTGTCTCTTTTTTTGACTCACTGTGATCCAAGTTATAGTTACACAAGTGTGCTACAATCCAGGTCATAAGAAGGCAGATGTTTTCCTCCTCTGTCTGCTGCAGCTAGTATGACCGTTGCTCTTCAACCAAGTTAACTATGTACACAATATTAGATTCGCTAACATCAGACTGTAGCCCGGTTAATTGTTAAATTGGATATGAGTAAAGGAAGTGCATGTGGTTGCATAATATTTAAGGAGGTTCCAATTTAATTGTTAAGATCCACTCGATATCATGTTCAAGTCCACTATAGCAGAGAACCTAAATTTCAGGTCAGTCTCTCCTTGTAGGTGAGGCAACTTACAGAAAGCACCATAAACAAAATTTACTTTTAAAGTTATTCAAAGACCCTTGAATTGAATTCTGATATGTCACCAGAAGATGGCAGTGTAGACGGCTGTTCCTCTTCCTGTGGTGTACAGTTATAATGCTGTATCTGTTGATAGATGAGCTGTAATTGGACTTGGGTGGTCCTTTCCTCTATTTAGCTGTTTAGCTGTTTTATTGTTGTTTTTTTTTTTGTTTTTTTTGTTTTTTTTGCCATTTCAGGTCTGCTCTGAAAGCAATGACCAAACTATTCAGATGTAAACTCAGAAATATCATACTCACTATGGGGGTCCTAAGTGAGTATGTGAGTAGTTTGTAAAGGTGTAGATATTCTCATCAGTACCATACCAGATTCCTAATCATTTGTTGGGGGTGGAGCAGTGTAATTGAGCCTGAAGTGTTACTATGAAATCATTTTATCAAGGCCTCATAGTTGGCATATGACCTTATCGTGGCTTTTGTGTGGTTGGAAGAGAACAAATGCAGCAACTCACAGAAAATGTATAAAAGAGTAGAGATGACCAGTGAAGGATGGACACTGCATTGGCCTGCCTGCCTGTAAAGCCATGTCGGAAACATCAGTTAGTTTGTTTGTAACTAAGCTGTGCTTATGATAGCTCTGCTGTCGTCAGAGATTCAAGCCCAGTGACGTTGGAGTCATCATTAGTTAATCCACTCGCTGTCCTGTCCTTTTCACTAGTAATCTTGTATGAGCGCACACACATACTTCTCTCCTCACAAATGAGAAGGGAGGGCAATGGGTCAGAGGTTGTATCTTAATTGTTTCAGGGTTATTGATTTGATGAACTTTCCCTGACCTCTTTCAACAGCTGATGTAGAAGGCAAAGAAAACGGGAGTCTCTTTTCTTAATGGTTCTGTTTTTCCAATTTATCAGTTGATTGGATATTTTTAACCATTAAATATTATATAAAGACACATTTCTGTATGATTATATATTTTGTACCAATGTTAGTAAAAAAAAAAAGTGATTCTCTTGGCATGTAGATGCCAAAGACAATTCATAAAATGGGTGTACTTTGAGGCAACAGGACATTCTCGTTTCAAAAGTTACAGGACAGATAGAGGGTAAATTTCCTCATTCATCAATTGACTGATAAAATCAGTTCTGCTGCACCCTGACTTCCTCAAGTCTGTTTTCTCTTCTTTTTAGGGCCCCAGCCCAAATTAAATCTAAAATAAAGGTCATGTATATAGATGACTGATGATGTATGTTGTATTTGGTCTTCATTGATTAGTTAAACTAATGGTTGATATATATCCAATCAGCTCACAAATAGAAAAAGAAATAGGAATAGAAAAAGAAAGCCTTGTACTGAAAATACACAAGACCGCTGCTGGTGCTGTTGATCCTGTAGGCCCCAAGATATCCATATATATTTACCAGTGCATCCACCCACTGCTTGTACTGAGAGAGAGAGACCTGCTGAATGTGAGGGGTGTAGGGAGGCTGAGATGTAGACTAGGGCATGAGGGAGAGATGACTCATTTTGTCTTGTGGTTCTTTGAGGTATTAAGAGAAAAACAGCCTCCCAGCAGCCACCACAAAACCACTTACTGAATATAATTCAGTTCGCTACAAGGTGGAGGATGTGTAGCAGGTGTGTGCGCTGTTTTGTAAAGCTTTGTGACCCAGACATCAGTGTGAGTAATTTATTCTCCCCCAGCAGAGTCTTAAAAAGACATACTAGAAAAACAGAGATGTTCTGTTCTCATGGAAGTGTGAGGAAAATTAACTACTGACCATTAATCCATTGCGTGTGTCTTGTCTTTGAAAGTGTGAACATTTTCCAATATGTAGTTTCGTCAGTTCCATGAACTTCAAACTGGCCAAAGCTGTAAAGAAATCCTCTGAAAATCTTTAAACAGGCAAATCTATTGTATTTAATATTAACTAGATACAAGTTGCATTACAAAGTAGATGTTATCAGATTCCTGAGACTGAAGACCATTTAATTGTACATATTACTGTTTTATACTTAAAGTTGTACTTTAATGAGCTATTTGTAAGTTTTGCTATTGCTATATAGCCAATGTTAGCATTGTCAAATCAGCTGTTTACGTCCCAGTCTAGAAGAAACATTGTGAGTTCAGCATCCAACACACCAAGAGCTGTCTCCAGCAGTAGAAAGCAACGTCAATTTTAACTCTTGGTTTTTTTTCTATTTCTATCACTTCTTATCTTCTTCTGACGTTAGCTTGCTAACCAACTAGTCCAGGCCCAGTCACTTTCCAATACCGAGTCACTATAATGTCCAGTCTCTCCTAAAGAAGTATTATAAGCCTAACCTCTTTTTAAACGAACAAAGTTTGAAGCTCTTGGCAAGACTGTTAAGTAAAAAGCTGTTAATGTTAATGGTTATGTAGCAATAGCAAAACTTACAAATAGCTCCTTTAAAGTGCAATCAGATATAACTACAGCTGAAGTAAAATGCATGATAGTATTCTAGCACATAATTTGTGAGGTCTGAATTGATGCAGCTGTATTGATATAAATATACGTCTCCACGTTTTCCTTTCAACCCCTTCTCTTCTCATCTTTATTGCTGTATTAGCATTACTTCTGTCCTCTGTTGTCTGGACTTGGAGCGATGTGTGTTCTTTGGCTACTAATCCTTTTAATGCCAGGTTTCGCCCCACATTATTCAAACCTGCTGCTCACACACATCACACACAATGTTACGTAACTTGGATCTTCTGTGTGTGTATGAGTTGGGACCTATTCATACTTGCAGGGGGAATTAACTGTACAACATACTACAGGTAGCATTTATCAACAGAAGCAGAAGGTGATATTATTGTTTAATGTCTTAGTTGTGAATCACGGATAAGGATACCTGAGGATCCCACAGGCGTTGGTGCATTTGAAGCCATTTTACTACATTGTGATTTGTAAACTCTGCCATTGGATTTTGTGCAGAGTCATCTACGGTGAGGTAGACTGATAACATACTCAGAACATTCAGCTATGGTGTGAGGTGGGAGAGGCTCCTTCCATCATGTTGGATACAGTTTGGTCTTTAAGGTGTAGATTGTTAATATTTCTGTGTTTTCAGATGAGAGACTCTGGTTGAATTTGCTTTCTGTCTAAACGTGGTGTGAAAAAGAAGCAAAAAAATCCACATCAGTCAAACCATATTGGAAACATTCGTTTTTGCCCCTCCTCTGTGCTCTCCCTCCGTCAACCAATCTTTGAGACAGTATGAATGCTGAGGCGGTGGATCCAGGCCATTCTGGCTCTGTGTCTGTGGCCGAGTCTCTCCCTCCTTCTTTCCTGCAGTGTGTGTTAGTATAGAGCGAGGACTAAGGACTTGCTGCTGTCAGCCCAAATGCTCCAAAAGCGCTTCTCTCTCTTACGTATGGAGGACAAAATGGCCACTCATCATTCCTCCCTGCCTCTCTGACTGACTCACTCAGTAGCTCTCTGTCATTCTCCATAGTCAGGGTGTGACTATGGAAAACCACTGCCAGGGCTTACTGGTAAAGTCTGTGTGCGCTTTCCACTATCAAACTCCAGCTCAGCCAAAAGGCTTTACAATTCAACAATTCAATAGGCCTCTTTTTTTTCATCGCTGGGACATGCCAGGCCCCTTTTATCAACTTTTAGAGTTTGCATTTCCCCAGAAAGACAGCAGATGTGAGTGCAGTTCCTCTTCCTGTATGACGCATTTTGCCAAAAAAGAAACTGGAATTAAAGCAGAAACAAAACCAATGTACATATAGCACTTCTTTTGTTATTATCAAAAGGAAAACAATACTGAATAGTCAGTCCTATTAATGAAGCAGTATTGAGTCTTTTTTTGGCCTCATTTATCTGAACAAATTGTATCTTTTTATGTGTGATTTTCATCATTTGTGGATGTTTGCAATGGTAGATAAAATACATTTTTACGACGTAGGCTTTTGTTTAGTAGATAACATGCATAAATAGACAGGCCTGTTATTGGACTTACACTAACTCATATTTTCAGTTAGTATTCATTGTGTGTTATATGCATGATTTGTAGCCCTGCAAAGCCAGACTACATATTTATAAGTTTTTGCCACAGGCTTTGAGTTTGAAAAGCCTCTGTGAAGAATCGTGACATTGAAACCAGAACTCCTGAACTTTCTAAACAACTATCAAAGCTAGTTATTGTAGATGTATAAGCAGGATGCTGTAGCTGCATTCCCTGTTTTGTACTTGAGCTTTATTCAAAAATTGTTTTAAATAGATGTGTTTGGTGTTAAAAGCGTTAATGTTGGTGTCTGAGGGAAGTAGACAATTGTCTGTTGAACTAGTGTTGTAGTATAATGTATGTTTTTATCACTCTTAAGTCGTGGACAAAAACAAGTGCCAGTAATCAGTAATTACTTAGTAATGAGCATGAAGTAAGTAATTTACTGTCACATTAGCCTACTAACATCTACAGCACAAGTATGGACAAACCCAACATTCATAGCACTGGCTGAAATGGATGAATAATATGGAAGAGCAATAACTTATTTTATTCTGTTATCTTTGTAACTGAGGATAAATTCCCTGACTGCATTGCACAGATCAGAAATGTCAGCACCGTGCTGTGGTTGGCACATGTCCCAATCCCGTCCATTGAAGTTAGCCTTCTGTACAGTAGCATAGTGCTTTTCCTGCAAATCATGCAGCGCCAGACTTTTTAACTTTGGTCATCATGTTAACTAATGAAATGATTCAGTGATCCAATGTCAGTAATGTTAGTTGCTCATGAGAAGCTGTATTGCACAGCCACAACAAAGGCATGATGACACGCACCCTAATCCAAGAGGTGGTTAAATCCATTCACTGACAGTGAGTGAGGTAACTAGAGGACTGAAGTTTGATTAAAGGTGTTTGAAGCCTTTTACTCTGAGTGCAGTTGGTGGGCTGTAAGCAGGCTGCTGTAGGACTGTACGACCCACCCAGAAGTCATGTGATACTGATTCACCCCAGCACACCAAGTCTGTTAGGACAAGTCAAATCCCCTGCATTGTGCTCATCCTTCACCCGTTGTTTCTTGGCCGACTGTCTCTAAGCCAGTGGACGCTCTGTGAGGCTCTGTGAGTGCGTGTTGTGTTTTCTGTCTGCTGGGGCACTAAGCCATCTTAAGGCTGCCTTTCAATGAGAAATGACAAGATAAGGCCTAGAAGCAGAGGGTCTCTTGTCTGTCACGCAGAGGGCTGGCATTGAAAACTAGAGGTTGTACAGAAAAGTCATGATTCATTTGGAAACTGACAACTAAACCAACAAGTTAAAGCATCATGGCTGTTTTTGCAGTTTCAAAAGGATGACAAAAAATCCTGACGACTTTGACCCCTCAGTTATTCTGACAACTTGTATGTTCCATTGAAAATATGTAGTCTTCTTGGTTATCTGTGTCATCCCTGACTTTAGGGACAATCTGTACCATCTAGTCCCTCATATGTCACATTTAGTGCATCCGGTGCTCAGTGCACCTACATCAGTCCTGTGGCCTCATTTATGTGCACATAAAACGACCTTAGTGTATGTTGGCCAGTCAAAAGACTAATTCATAGTATTGGGGACAGTACAGGGCTAGGCAGAGAATTAGTGATGTGTAATTGTATATCTGTGTCTCAGGCTATAGAGGGTGGAGGGCTTGTGGTGTAGGAGCAGGGAAATCACTGGGCCACATGCTAATCTCTGTTGATGGTTTATGTAACTCCTAGTATCACATGATCACACGTCACCACTCGCCCAGCTCCTGTCGGTACTCAGTAATTCACTCACTAGTCAGCCATTCAAACACAAATGGATGACATACACACATGTACACAGTCATAACCTGGCATGCTGCCTTTTGATTCCCTATTCAGCTGCACTCACTAATGCATCTGTAGGGGGAGACGCAGATCTGTTCTTTAAATTTTAAGAAGGAACGAGGGCTGTTTGAAAACACTAAACAAAGAAGCTCGGGACACACTTGTGTGTTACTTTGGAGTGTATATGTTCCTGCTGACGGACGGCTCCATGAGAGTGCGGGGTGTACGAGTTCAAGGCCATGACGAGATGGCTGTGAAGCTTTTGTTCTGGGAGCTGGAGCAGCATCTCAAAAGGTAAAATAAAGATGGGGAACCCCCAGGGAGTTAGCTGCCTGGGCCAACCACTACAGTAGCTGCACACAAAAGGATGCATTCATGGCTTCAAGGGTAGCATTAGCATTAAACTGGTTTACTGGGTGCTCATCACACTGTAAGTTAAATTAGATTTAATATCTATTGCAAGTTGAAGGGTGTATTAATGTGGCGTAAACTATGGACATGCTGAGACAAAGAAGATGACATACATCTGCAGTATGAATATGTGTCATTTGCAAATATCTCCAGTGGGCAGTGAGTAATTAACACTGTGTGTTTCTTTTTCAGTAACTGCATTGCTTATCATATTCTGCTTTTGCCATCACAGTGGTCTATCTGGTCCATCATATCACATGAAGTTATCCTCTACTGCAGCAGTATAGCAAGACATGCAGCCCACAGTACTGTTCCTTTACTAGAAAAGAAAATGCCATAAAAGATTTGTTCAATTAGGGACAGTGGAGTTATTGGTTTTGTTAAGTACACCTGTACAATCTAGTTCAACCAAGTACAACAGCCCTGCAGTAAATCTTATCTTTGGAGACTGTGCATGTCATTGCTGACCATGTGTCAGAGAGATGTCAGTTCAATCATCATTCATGTTATATTTAAATTACCTTGTTTATTTCTAAAAGAAAATCCTTGATGATGTTCTGGTCCTCACATTCTCCAGTTTTAATGGAGAAATGTTAAATTCATACATATTTAAAAAACTCATTTATGTTTGAATATTAATTAATTGTATAGAGACTTGATGCATATTTGTTTTTGGAAAGCAGTACCGTGTGCTCATGTATTTAAAATGCCCATCAGTACTAAAAATTTGTGTCAGACAAAAATAGAACATCAACCAGATGTCTGATAAAGGAGCTTGAACATTTGGCTTAATACAGTTTGGGTCATTTCTCTCTTACGTTGCCTCAGTAGGTCACTGGGCCGGTGTTGTTTTACAGCAACGCATCAGATGTCTGGCATACCTATAACACGGTCTGCTCGTGTCACAGTTAAAAACTTTGGTAAAAATTGAGTACAAGTTGTAATAAAGCAGCATTATTGAGATGTTAGCATCTCCATCAAGCAGCTCAGGTACAATATAATAGGTAAAGTCCACTGGTGGAAACTAGACATCATGGTCCTACAGGTGAGCTCAAATCTTCTTTAATGGTTATAAAATGAAAAATTAACATTGTGTGTAGAAAACTTAGAAAAATATGAACCTGCATCTAAAAAACTTACAAATCTAAACAAACCTTAAACAGCATCACAAAACAAGGAGTTCAGTAGACTTGTTTTGTTGTTGTGCTTTGACTCTGGATTTGTTGTTTAAAGCATGAAAATCTTGTTCTTGACCAATGGCTTATCAAAGTTTTCTTGGAACATCATTTAGCTTTCCTCTTGGCCAGCTGCCAGTGGTGACAATTATAGCTCCTACCAGGCCTCTGTGTACTTGTGAGCAAGTGTGACCACATTGGAGCTGAGGTAGTACTGGCTATTTGGGTCTGGATAATTGGCTAAACTGTCTCCCAGTCAAAGAAGAGACCGGAAGAGATAAGTGTGGCTTAGATCCTCTTGTTAAGCCATTTGGCTTCTTGTTAAGTGCTGAAGTGTTTGACTGGGATCAGAGGTGAGCAGAGGCTGACATCAGTACAAGTACGTGGAGGCTTTGTTTCTTCACAGTACTGGTGCTTAACAAGCTAGGACTGAGCTCTGATACCCAAATTAGCCTTAAATTAAATGTGAACACTGACTTAAAGAGTATTTGGAAGGTACTTGGCATGTACTCTGTGTTTTATTCTCCCTGGTAGCTGCCTGCCATTGAGGCCCCTTGATCCACAGCTACACCTCAGTAATGCTTAGTAGGAAATAGGTCGGATTTTAGGACCATTTATTAGAGTGTATTTTAACATGGACCCCTACATAGTTCATGGATTACCTGCAGTATCTTATGTGGCCTTAACCATACCTGTAACCCACCCTTTTGTGTCTTCTTGCTTGGCTCTATGCCACACCTGATCTCATTCTGGAAGTGTAACCATTTCCTGTTGGTCAATATGTCAAAGATTTGAAATATTGGTGGACCCTCTCTTAATTGATAAAAGAAAAAAAAAAGCAGGATTTCTGTATTTGTTTTATGCTGCATAGTGTAGGTGTGATCAGACAGCAGGAATGTGAGGAGTGTGTACACATGATTTTGAGGGTTTTGGGTGTGCATGGAATGTGTGAGGGCAGCTTTCCAGAGAATGAAGGGAGGTGTGTGTTTGTGGGAGGGGGTCTTGTTCAGACGATGTCTGAGGAGGGAGTTGTTTAGGTGTGTCTTTATGACTGTTCAGCACAAGGATACTCCCACTGCAAAATGTCGAGAAGGCAGTTTTGGTTGTGCGGTAATGTCGTTTGAGTCAGATTGACCTTATTGATCTACAATGACCTCCATCATTTTAAGAAAAGATGTATAATGATTAAAAAGGGTCATATAGTATTAACAGCTTTCAGCCTGGCGTCTGTGGATCCACAGGAGAGCTTGATTCTCATTCTTTTGTGGAGTTTAAAACCTTGTAAGAAATGTTTTAATCAATTTAGTGACAGCCAAGACATGTCTCTATAACAAATTACACGAGAATATGCCTGTTACACCCTATTTTGGAAGTGGGATGACGCTACAGTAGAGTATGATAGTCCCTGTGTTGTTTTATTCTGTGAAAAATATCTTCTCGCTGTTCTGCATCTGTTAAATCTACATCTAGCTAAGTGTAGGAAAGCATTTCAAATGTCTGATGTGCCAAAAAAAAATTCAAAGGTTAAAAAACAGGTTTGATTGACAAAAACTCCCAACTATTTTTGAATTTGATAAAATGTTAAATGTTTTGTTCATCCATTGTGCACAAGGTTTTGTATTGATGGGTATGTACCCTCCAGCAGTCCCAGTTCCCAGCTTCACGCTTAACAGCTTGACCACATAGTTTTTACCCCTTAGTGCTCAGGACTCTGTAATAATTTGGCTCATTCTGCCAGAATTCTTTGATGATCTTTTGGCTCAGCCTCACAGCTGTGTAGTGCTGTACAAGGCCACATGAGGGCAGCATATGTGCAAGATAGCATTTCATTGTTGTTTGAAACCTTTTGATTTAACACCTGCCCCAGAGCTTAATGGTTTATTTCTATCTGATCTGAAAATTATTGTTAACTATCCTCTTAATATAGTGCTCTTATTGTAGATTGTATGGATCATTGTGATAATGTTTGTTAGTTAAAATATATGATGTGGGAATTGATTGCATCATATTTTTAAAACTTCAAAAAGAGTACAAATTTGCATGTAAATATTACTAATTTGTGACTGAAAGCTCTGCTTATGTTCCTTAATATTAAGGGGATGAATATAAATGACCACTTATCATTTAGTATGTGTGGTAAACTGTTTATAAAAACAACTTGCTAGCCGAGGGATTCCCTCAAAGTGTTTCCCTGGGATGACAAAACTTCAAGCTTTTTTGTAATGGACATTTAAAACAAAACATTAATACATCTCTTAGGTACACTCCTGTGTTAATAATGCCCAAGGCAGCACAGGCGACTGACATAGGGTTAATGTGTATTGTCGCTGTAATATAACAGTCGTACATCTTGCCTTTCCCCTGCCTGTGTTAGTACTACAGCCCTTTCTTCTTCCTCTCCCATCCGGTTCTCCCCGGTTTCATCCACCTCCCCTCCGTTCCCGAAATATTTTATGCAAAAACGTGTCAGCTGAGCGCCAGGTGGGGGCGTTCCTGAATAAATCATTCAAACAGGCCCCGTCTCCACCAATCAGGAGGCGGCCTCTCGGCGTGTCACTGGATAAATTATGCGGCCTCATCCCGAGCTGCAGATTTTTTGCTTAGAGCTGAGATGAGCCGACCTTGGATTGTGTTTGTAACCGCTGCGGTCGCTGCACGAGCCTTTACCGGACAGAGCACAGAGTAGTGCGTGTGGATGTGTCTCGCTGAGCTGGTCGTGTGGAGGTCGAGTCGGGACACGGGGTTGTTCGTTAACGGACTGTAAAACATGAACAGCATGAATACGCCGTGCTACACCGTAGCTATGGATCTAGGCGTCTGCCAGCTGAGAAATTTCTCCATATCGTTTCTGTCGTCGTTGCTGAGCGCGGAGAGCTCGCACGTCAAGCTCGATAATAGGTAAATGCTGTGTTATAGAGCTGTGATACACAATCGCCCCTGTATTCATGTGTTCAGGGATCAGCTCCCTGCACATGCAGCAGTAATGTCACCGCTGTGTGATGGAGAGCCTGCACGGTCGATGCATGATACAGTGTCATTACACCCACAGAGACTACACTGCCATAAACGCTTTCTAGGGAGAGGGACGAGGAATTGTCCCACAATGAAACCAGGCCCTTGACTTTTAAAAAAATTTCCAGATGCTTCCTGTAACGACCCACATTTCTATGAAAGGAGAGAGGCTGTTTTCTCCGCGGGCTGCGACTCCATGTTTTTTTTTTGTATTAACTTAAAGCACATAATGGTTTAAAAGGTTTTACTAATTTCTCTCTTTTTCTTATGCAGTTCGTCAGGAGCCAGCGTTGTGGCCATAGACAACAAGATAGAACAAGCAATGGTGAGTTAAAACTTGTGTCTTTCTTTACACTGTGGAAAAGGTTGATCACTACAGTGGCTTTTAGTCCGTATGAAACGACGGAATTTGTTTTGAAAGATAGGATTTGTTTAGGTAAAATATTCAGGTACACGTGTTATCAGAGTATAAATGTGCACGACATGGACAGTGGTGTATGTATTCATTTAAAATTTTAGTATTTTGTATATTGTTAAGGAATAAATTGAATGTTACATGTCATTGTACTGATGTGCTCACATCGGAATAAACCCTGTAAATTGTGATAGGATCAAAATAATATTTAAGTACTCATGTGAAAGTAGTTGGATTCAATCTAGCGTCCTCAACAAAATAAAGGTAACTACCTCAAACCAGCTGCTGTGACCAGTGTGAGACAAAGTCACGGACGTTTTAAGTGTTTTTTATTTATATTTGTTTTGTTCACTCATGGTATTTTAAAACCAGGTCTCTGAGTTCAGCAGTTTATTATCAGAAAATCAAACGGCGTTTTATTTTTCTTTTAGTTTCACTCTTCCTCTGTTGTCGTCGCTTTCGGCTCTGTTGCTAGGCAAACTGGAAGGCTCACACGCCTGGTTATAAATATCTCTGCCTCTGATTGGCCGACACTATAGTGTAGGCTGGGTTAATGACGTTTCACCCTGGGAATATTCTTTCTCACGTTTTCCCATTATCATCCGTTTTGTGTAGTATATCACTTCATTATGTTGGATGAAGCCTTAGTCACAAAAGATCTGGGCTTAGGTCAGAAACTTTTTGTACACCTTTACGATTCTCTTACCCAGTATAGTTTGTTGTGGGGCATATCAACTCATTGATTAATACATAACATACTCCAGTGCTGACTGTCTGTGAATCATTAACATAAAACATACAATTCTCTTTATTCTCATAAAGGGCTTTTACCTGCTTTATGTCTCAATGACTAGTTGCTGCTTCAGCTACACAAGTAGTTTATATTCTGATTAACCTTATTTTTAAATAGTATTCATATGGAGTGGTTTATAGAGCAAACAAGCTTTTAATCCATTTATTTAATAACCAATGAACTGTTTGAACTGTTCCTGTATACAGTTATAGGTTAGGTATTGCCGTACATTTTGAAGAACTTAATTTCCTTGTCAGGTGTGAAATCCTTTTATAACCACACTGGATAATCTTGAAAATGTATGGTGGTCAGGTTTAAGAAAAATTGTTTTTTTAAATGTCCTCGAGGGGCTTACATTTCTGATATAAAAGGTTTTTACCTATTTGTGAATGTGATTTTTGTAAAGTTCAATATCATATTAATGCCATCTCCCTATCTTTTTTTCTAGAAATCACGGGGCATTTCTTAGCATTTGTTTTACTGGAGTGTTTAATCATTTCTTATAGTGTGTGTGATCAAATTTCTAGCATCATAAAAAATCTGCGGCATAAAAATTTTGTCACAGTTTAGATGAGGTTGAAAAACCCCAGGTTTGTGTCTGACCTTTCATTGAGGTGATTTTATTGATGGATTCCAATCATAAACTCATATCTCTCTGTCTCAGGACCTGGTGAAGAGTCACCTGATGTACGCTGTGCGTGAGGAGGTGGAGGTCCTCAAAGAGCAGATCAAGGAGCTGATAGAGCGCAACTCCCAGCTGGAGCAGGAGAACACCCTGCTGAAGACACTGGCCAGCCCAGAACAGATGGCCCAGTTTCAGGCCCAAGTTCAGACTGGCTCCCCGCCTGCCCCTCCGACAGCTGCCACACCGGGACCCCCAAACACCGCCACCCTCGCCCAGCCCGCATCGCACAGCTCTGGCCCCTCGGCGTAGCCCGGTCTGCACTGACAAAACAGACTGACTGACAGTTTTTGAGTTCTGCTACCGCAGCAGAGCCAAACCTCGCCTTCTACAGCAGGAGGTTGCGCTGTTAAGACAAGAATTTGCACATATTTATCTCTCAGAAGGATGCAGCCAGCGGGACGAGCAGTGCTGTGCTTTACAGCACAGCGGAGGGTGACAATCTTGAGACACTGTTTTGGGGGCTGGGGTGGGGTTGTTTAATAGGAGGATGAATCATTGAACATTTGCCAAATAACCCTTGGACATATCAACTAGAATGTCTTACCAAGAAAAACAAAACAGCTTATCAGTGGCGACAGTATACTTAACTATAGATTTAAAAAAAATCACTGTGCCTGTGTCTGGATTTTAAGTGATGTCGATTTTACTGATGAGGGAGATGATGATGGAGCAGGAGATGGAGGACTCTATTGGTTGTTACCTTTTTGCTGAATAATGTAAATAAAAGTGGTTCTCTCTCAAAGCTAGATCTTAAAGTTACAAGTTGAGAGATCTGAGAGAGAGAGAGGAACAGAGAAAAGGCCTTCTCAGAGTGACAAATGAAGAATGTTAGCAATTATTATCATGACGAAGTCCCCATCTGGAATGGGGGAGTCAGGGGGAGGGTTGGGGAGGGGGTGGGAGGCTATTTTGAACAACACTTGGCAGCATTGATGACGTTACTTCAACTGTGGGTTGGTGGGATGAACAAAACATGGTTTCTTATGGAGATGATGATATTCTATTTTCAGTATTTCACTTTCAAGCTTCTCATTTTGCCCTTGACAAAGCTCATTATTGCTGTTTTCTCAACCCTGCAGTGGCATGTAATTTAAACCTTATTTGACAGGGTTGAGACATCGGGCTAAGCTGCATTTTCTTTTTTCCTAAAAGTTTGATGGGCAGAAAACGATGTATATTTCTGTATAGTGTAAGTACCATGTAAAATAGTGAGGAGAAGGAGAAAAATAACAGATGCTATCTAGGTCACACAGATTGAAGCGGGTGAGCGAGGGACGTGCTAGTCTTGCCCAGTCTGTGTTGTCTATTTTTAATGCTGTATTTTCAGGACTGTGGATCGACAGGAGTTTAGGTTATTTAACTGACAACACGCAGCGAACAATGCTGTCCATATCCCTTACTGCAACATTAACTCTTTGACTGTAAATCCATTTTCACTTGGCTCTTTTTCTTTCTGGAGTATTGCACCTTTAATTTTTTTTTAAAAAGTTTTGACAGTGAAGTACTTCTGGATGGACAATATCTCAACATCTTAAAAAAAAAAAAAAAAAAAAAAAAAAAACTAACAAAAAAAGAACAGAAAACAAATACAAACTCTGGAGATGTTATTTCTTTTTCATTCTGTGTATCAGTTGTATGCTCATGTTCTGTGCATGTTTCCGCAAAGACCGGATAAGATATTGTAACATACATACCACAATTGCACTTGACAGCTGCACTTCACAACTTTCAATAAACATGCTTAAGGAAGAATAACCACCTGGTCACTATCTCTTTGTAGTTTTTACTGTCCAGTTGATGCGACAATGCAAATGTGAACCAAGCCTCTAAATGCTGACAGGCTGCTTGTTTTTCTGAGTCCACTCACGTGTAGTCACGCTGCATCCTACCTTGTGGTATGTTGAGTTGGTCTGCAGCTGGATTCCTCTCTGCTTCAGGATGTTATTGAATCAAGGTTCATGACTGCCTACTATGTTACTGTGCAGTGAGGGTAAAAGACACAAACAAGTGGTTTTAGGTCTACAAGGTGACCCGTTCTGGCTTCATGAAGGTTTTAGGTTCAGCCAAAATTCCCTAAAGGTTTCCTATGTAATCTGAAACAATTTATATTAAAAAATTCAGACAATACTTATAATTTGCATGTTCAATTAATTCCAATCACTAAACTAGCATTTGACTCATTTCATGTAAAATCAACTTCACAGGCACAAATGTGATCTACAGGTCAATGTACATTAAGATTTCCACTAATAAATAAGTGATGAATACATATTTACACGGCCTTGAATGGTCACGCTGCGGGAATTCCTGCTGGAGTTTAACTGCTTTTGTCCTAACCACGACATAGAGTGTAACATTTAATTCCTCACCAGACATGCATGCCCACTGTAGAGCTGTTAATGTACAGATGACATCTGCTCATCATGTGCGTGTGGAATCTTCCATATCCCAGTTGAACATGCCTTTAAATAAAGAATATATTTTTATTAATTCTTAAGTTTGTTCATATAAATAGTTAGCAGGGGTTTTTTTTGTTTGCTGCTGTTATTTTGCATTTAAAACTACACTGTGCAGTATTTCCACCACACTGCGTTGGCTTGTCAAACCTAAAGCCCTCCTTTTAGAAAGGGAGGGGGCTTCTCATCCACTATTCCAATAAAACACATCAGCACATCGTGTGTAGGAGTGGGTGCACTAATGAACACCGGGAGTCTTCAAAAGCAGAAGGGAAACCATGTGCTCCCTAAATGCTCGACATTTATTTGAAAAAAGATTCTTCTCACACGACACAGACAAATACAGAAACAGACAGATATGGCACATTGTCAGCAGGAATCACTGGCAGCACTCAGTCTCGCATCAACAGTCTCACACCTTCACACAAACAGGTGCCAAGTGAGTAATGAGACACATGTTCTCCAGCCAGCGTGGTTTTAGACTGTCCGTAGAAAAGCTGTCAGTACCACAGACTGCAACACTGTAAACGCTGAACAAAGTTTGGGACATGTCCGGAGGAGGAGCCGGTGGAGGCGGTGGTCCGGGAAGCTTCTCTCTCTGAGATCTGCTGGATCTGAAGCTGTGGCGTCAGTCTCTGGGCCTCTGGATGGAGTTGGGGTTGTGCAGGCACGGGCTAGCCAGGCTCAGTGAGGGCATGAAGGGGTAGGACACGGGTCCGGAGGCACCTTCTGAATCACATCCCCATGCGGATGCTCTGGATGATCTGAAATATGGCTGAGAGCACACACACTGACTTGTTAGACCATGTCTGTTTGTTTTGTTTTATTATTCAAATACATGACCAAGGCATTTCTCACATTTAGATTTGGCACAGATGCTACATTAGTCTACTGTGTGCAAAACACATGCACATCGTTCACATACGGGGCAGTGTTCAACAAACTGAAGATTCTTTGTTTCATGACTCACAACACCGTAGAATGCTAAAATTATATTATTTTATTGTATTTAGAAAGACCACATCTACTGCTTCTACCTCTACCTTCTACATGCAGTAAAGAAGCTGTTTTTCCACAGTGTTGCAAATCTACTTTAGCTTACTACCACAGGTATACATGTAATTAATCACCATATTATCTGCATTAGTTTATGACTATATTGGTGTAATCCAACATGCATTACCTACATTGGTTAAATATCATAATAGCTGTATTAGTTATGCAATTGAAGTTTTTATTTGTTTTTTTATTAAGTAATAGATAAAAAACACAATGCAACACAAGACAACATATTCCAGTAAGTCAATGAAGAACAGGAAACAGAGCAAAACAAATCTGGGCACATACAGGGGTTAATCCAAGTAAAATAAGCGAAAGCGATAAGGAAAATCCAAAAGAGAAAAAAACAAAATGAAGCTTAAATAAAATGCCACATAAATACAATATAAATGGTGCAGAGGCTATATTAGCTTATTGCCACATTAGTATAATCAGCCACTACATTAAAACAAACAAAGGCAAAGACATAATGCAAACACACATTTTCTTCTGTAGATACAAAAAGTGTGTACCTGATCCACACACAACAAATACAAATAGGGCAAGCAACCAGGGGCCCACAGGATACTTCTCCTCTTGTGGTCGCTATGGGAAACACACACACACACACACACACACACACACACACACACACACACACACACACACACACACACACACACACACACACACACACACACACGTACACACACACACACACACGAACACACACACTGTAAATTAGCATTACTGCAACACAACAGAATTATGACAGATGCTGCAGAACAAAAATAAAACTTATTCAATGTGGGTTGATTTACAAAGTAGTTTCCCATTACCATCACTGGTCAGGTGGTGGTTGCTCTTTCTGTTTAACCCAATAACCACCAATTGTCTTGTTTTTCAGAACTAAGGAGACGATGATGATATGCCCACAATAACAACTGTGTGGTCACACTAAACAAACCCCAGTGTCTAATTATACATTGAAAGGTGCAGAGTTAGTGGTTTTTCACATTGTGGCTCATGTGGAAAAGATGAGTGGAACAGCACGAGTCAGTCAGTCTAGACGAATTTAGGGAGTACCCGTCAATCCCACAAGATGATATCATCTGCGTCACATGTTTTTCTGCTGGTGGCGAGGGTACAGTGATGATCTTGATGCCCCTGGAAAAAAGTGATGTGCTCATTCACACCAATATTATCTCCCAAGCCCACTTCAATCCTCCCTGGTGGGTTCCTCACAGTAAATGGGATTTTTAATGTGTACATGTGTGTGTGCTGGAGGGCCGGTGACAAAAAAAAAATATAGGGGCCCTGCTTAAGACAACAACAGTGTAAATCAATGGTCGTCTTTGCAACTGTGCAACATGTAAGAGATGCAGGAGACAACTTTTTTCATTATCAATTAATCTGTTGCAACAGAAAAAAAACACTAGCTACTCTCTTTTTCTTCTGATGAACTATTACAGCAGAGAGGTTGGGTGGAAAACTTATGACAGATACAGAAGAAAGATGCCTCGTTTTTCATAAAGAGATAAATGGGAAAAAAATGTTGTTACTCTGGAGTTTGTTTCTCCTCACTCATCTTGGCTACAACTATGAGAGCAGGTATGAAATGGGTTTTTGTCAACTGCTGTTTCCAAGGTTAAGAATGAACTTCAACTCTCAATTAGCATGGATGAGAGGTCCTCAAAGTGCTCAAAGGGATGGGAATGTGAATATCTACATCTTCATAACAACTGGGCAAATTCCTTCTGCTGATAAACATGTGATGCAATCAAAAGGGAGACTCTCAGAAAATGGTGAAACATGTCCATCACATTTTCCCAGAGCTCAAAGTGATGTCATCAAATTGCAGCACAAAACCAAAAGATACTCAATTTACAGTGATATTAAATATTAGTGTTAATTAGTGTCTGACAGTTGTACTTGATTAATGATTATCACAGCATCAAAACAGTTGCTGCTTAATTTTCTATCCATCAGCTAATTGATTCATCAATAAAAAGTTTCACCACTAGCTAAGTCAAAATGTTCCTGTAATGCTTACAAACCCAAAGTCCACAAGTAATAATTGTATTTACAGATTAATATGTTGAATCAAATTTTTGTTGATGAATGAATGAATGAATGAATGAATTATTTGTCATAAAAAGAGTTTGAAATGTCCATCACAATTTCCTACCACTAACACAGAAGACTACTAAAACTGTTCAACATCTATATTTGTGAAGCTGAAACATGTTCATTTTTTACTTTCAAAAGGACTGAAATATGTTATTAATTTTCCCATTGAATGATCGATTAATCGTTTCATCTGGCTATCTCTTAACCTTCACATATTAAATACACAGTTTGATATTTAATCCATGCATGAATCAGCAGTGGTTCCAGTTATTTAACGACATATAATAAAATTCATCCACTTTTTATTGTCACTCCAACAAAGTACCGTCAGGTTACAGTGCGGAGGGCGGTAACGAGCGGAGTGTATCCAGGCTGAATAAATTACATTTTAACGAAACAGCCCTGTCTGCTGGGTCCAAGGGTAAACTGACTATATCACCGGACCGCACGGTGAGGTGCAGGTCCTGAGTCACGCTGTGCGACATAGGTGTGATAAACAGGCACATTTAACAGCCAGCTGGCATCACCACCACCACCGCCACGCTGCTGTATTCACACCGGAGAGAACGTCACTTATCCCGGCTAATGTCATGCTGGCGTCTCGCTGACAGTTAACGGCTCACCAGCGTCTTGGCTACGTTTCCTCTCTGCGTGATGTTCTTGCTGTGTTTCTCGTTGGCCATGCGGATCCTCTGTTTAGCCACCATCTTCCGGAACGATTACAATACCCGGGATAAATTAGTGTGTTTAGCCTGTGATTTTCTGATGCTGCAGGCTGACGACAGCACCTCTGCATCAAGCTAGCACAGTGAAACCGGAAACTCGACGAATTCACTTTCAAAATACAAGCACGAAGTATTAGTAGAACGATTGAGCATTTAAAGAACAGGTACGAAACGACATTTTGTATTTTACAGAAGCGCACAAAGTTCATTTCTACTACCCACATTATTTCATCTTGTTGTCAAAACTCCCGAAGGGACTTAAATGCAAAGTGTTTTTCATAACTTTTACCCTGGAAGTTATCACAGGAACTTACCTGTCTCACTTTGCTGCACTTCACACAGCTCCCCTTTGCACCTGGCGGAGATGAGCGTGGCCAGATCTCATCTGGTTTGATTGTGTATCTGTTGACATATGGAGGCCGAAATGTGAGCACATATCCATAAACAAACTAACAAGAAAAAAAATATAGGTGATGTCATAGCAGTGGCAACAGCAGCAGTCGTAATAGAAATAGTAAGACTCACATCATCTAAGTTCATATTGATGACAAGTACCCTCAGTTGCCACTTAATTAGGTACACCCAGATAAAACTAAGGTTGTCTAATACACCAGTCCTCCATTAAAGCTTGCCTTTATGAAGGTTAAAATCTTTAGCACCACAGACTGTAGCTTTTAAAACAGCTTCAACAAAGACTGATCATGATAACCTTCATGGAGGTAGGATTTATTGCAGAACTGTTGTATCAAACCGCTTTAGTTTTATCTGGGTGTGCCATATTTGGCATCTGAGGGTATTTGCCTTCGGGATGAGAAATGGGTGTAATCCTCCATAGTCCTGGCTACAAGAATATTGTGACTTGAAGAATCTCGAAAACTGCAGCGGTGGGGCAATATTTTGAATGAGAAAGAATCACAGTAATTTAATTAATCTAGCCCATACTTCCAGCGTGATAGTCCTAGCTCCACACTATGCTACTCACAAGCAGCCTCTAAAGTTACTTAAATTACAGCCTTCTTCTCTATGAATAAATACAGGGGAGTAATAACTACCTACTGACAAGATCTTTTCAGGTCAGGGTAGTAAACTGCAACTTTTTTCACACATGATTTGCAAATATTAACCTTTCCTGGCCATGTTATGGTGATAATAAAAACAAACAAAAAGTTCTAAAACAACTATTGAATTCCAACCCTGACATGGTGAATGACTACTCAGCTCTTCTCAGGGTGATGTGCACATTTCTGAATCAGTTACAGCAAAATTACATCATTCACTCTCTGACAGTACAAGCTGTCTGCCCAGAGAGAAAGGAGGGCAGAGACAGAGCAGATGTTGCCTAGCAACTGCATCAAAGAGGTGTGCTTGGGGAGGGACAAACAAACTCCGCCAATGGAGAAAGGAAGAGACACGCAAACTAGTCTAAACAGAAGACTAATAATGATGTGCAGACTGACAAGTGTGTGACATCGTTGTAAGTAGAAAGGGGAGGATTTGGTTTGTTTTGTCAAGTACAGTTAGACAACCATGTACAGCTTCATCAGCGGACATGTTGTTGTTGTTAGTGCTAAAAGGCCAACACAATAACGCCTGACAATGTATTTCCATTGTAGTCCTGGGAGTGTTGGTGTGTATTTGACTTTGGTTGATAAAACCCTCATCATGTTTAATTTTAATCTTCAGCTGTGCTTATATTTTTCCTCTGTTGTAACCCATCCAGGTGTGCACCACCTCCAGGCTGGTTCCTACAATCCTCAGCAGGATGAGTGATAGAGAATATGGATGGATTTATGGATTGATGTATCCCTAATGTTCACTGCTGCAATGACTCAAGTTCCCTGAAGCAAATATCTGATTGTATCTCTTGTCATTGCAGCATTTCTTTTTCTAATTTAAGAGCAGCTTGTTTGGCTCATCAGTCTGAAGCCTGCATGATACTGATATATTGATGTCAGGACACTGATATCAATACATCAGTATGATACTAACATGCTGCTGTTGCTTCATTTAAAGGAATACATTTGGAAAATATTTATACACTTTCTTTCGAAGAGTGAGATGAGAAGATCAATCTCATGTCTGTGTGTTAAGTACAGAGCACTAGGATGTTTTTAACTTATCTTAGCATAAAGACAGGAAGTGCGTCCAGACAAAAATCATGTGAAAAAAAAACTGAAACAAAAAAAACAGCAATCTTTGTTCTCGACAAACAACAGTTTATCCGTCCTTCCAGCTCCTCTGTAAAGCAACGCGGTGTAGCAGGAGTCGTTGAACATAATCGCTGAGCACAGGCTTTGGTTTTATCTTTACAGACAAAACTGTACCAAAACCTGGCATCCTCACTGTGACAACAGCACTCCAGGTGCTGCACACAGTCACCACACCCAACTGTTGTTTGCCAAGACATACTTCCAGTACTCTACCCCTGCCTGAAGCCACAAATACTTCTAACATTTCTCTTTATATGTGTGAGAGAGACAGTAGAAGTGCTATGAGGAAGTAAACAGAGGTCCTGGCAGCAGATCAAATGTCCTCATGTGTTCAAAGTCAGCATCAATGGCTGACCTGGATTTCAGGCCTCTCACTTTCCCATCCCTGGGGTCTCCATTGTCTGTGTCTCTCTCTCCGTGTGAGACTCTCTCTCTCGCTATGAGAGAGAGTAGACTAAAGTTGTACTGTAGGGAAGAAAAGAATCATAATGCAAGAACAAATTGGAAATTAGTGAAAGAGAGTAGAGATGGGGGCCAGGACAGTAAGAACATATTTTCTTTAGTTTTTTTTTTTTTTTTACACTCAGTTCTCAGTTCAAATTGATGCCGTGTCTTTTGAGAAACTTGCATCTTCTGTAAAGGATTTTTCCTTACAAGCCCATTCTCTTTGATGAAAGTGACCGTTTCTGCAATCAAATATTCATGGAAAAGCTTTTAATATCACATTGACTTCAAAACTACACATGAGAAATCCCTCCCTCTTAGATGACAAAATGCATGTGATTCACACAGAAAAGTGTGAATAAGAATGCAAGCTATTTATTCAATGTTTTGTTCTTTCTCATAATAAAAACTTATAAGCTGTGCAAAATAAAAAAAAGTTTCCAACCAGTGTAATTATTCTTTCCAACTTCCCTCCACCTTGTGGTTTTTGATGTTGTGATGTCCATCAGGGGAAAGAGAAGAGAAGAGAGAGAGAGGACACCATCCCTGTCAAAATGGACTTAAAATTAAAGGAACACAATCACCAGAAATATGTCAAGTATATTAATGGAGGACAGTGTGTTGAGAGCAAAGAAACAGGCAACACAAATATGCAGCGCACACTTTTTAGTCCACAGAAGGTCAAATGTACAGACCAAACATGCAGAATTTCTCCACCTGTTTAAACACAGTGTTTTAAATTTACACATGAAGATAACAGATCGTGTGAGTAATAACACTGATGTAAGTACAGAGTGACCTACATATTTGTTAGACCAAACAACATACAGGCTGGGGTGGGGCCGTTTATAGCTCCTTGAGGCCATAATCATGCAAAAAGTCTGCAGGATGGCAGACAGACATGTTAACGTGAACGCACATGCATCTGTGACACTGCAGCTGTTACTGACTTTAACAGAGGAAATACCTGAGGTGTCATCCTCGAATCAGGGAAGCCCATTAAAGACAAGGCTATGCACAAATACATGGAAGGAATACACACAGGAGATATGATAAATAAATGGGAATTGTGAATTGGTGTAGTGCAAAGCTACCCATCACCTGTTGTCACTTCACACACTTCTCCACTGTAAGAAAAACCCCATTCACAGTAGCCCTGTTTTGGAATATAAGTTTTAGACTATCTGACCTAAAGTCTGGCTTGTTTACCTCAAACCTGCTCCCCTAATTATAGTCCAAATGCACCCTGCCGAGCAGAAACATATATTTCAGCCACCGCACGAGAGGAGGGTAAACAGTAGTTAACACTAGTAAAATAAACCTGAAACGTGAGCGATGAATTCAGGTAAAGAGAGACGAGGGTGGAGCGGTAGACGAGGGAAGGAAATGTTTGATGTCTACATGTGAGGGTCTGACATGAACAAAATAAGCTCTGTATGAAAACATATAGGCGGGTCGCTGGGTTGAAACTCATTACATCCCAAACAAGCCCCCTTCTTTTCTTTTGATCGCCAGGCCCCCACTGGCCTTGATGCTGCCGGGGCCAGACAGAGCTTCATCTGTGATTTTACATACAGTAACTCACACACATCCAGGCCTAACATAATACACAGTGCAACGCATGTTCAGTCTATTTCATGTCAGCAAATCAGCACTGATGTGTTGAGTCCTCAGTGCTTCTGTCATGAACAGGAAACAACACTGACTCTTTTCCTGCCACACAAGCACAGGTCTTTACCAGTGCCCTGGAAAAGCTGAGAAGGCTTCCAGCTGGAGTTTTTTTTTTTTTTTTTTTCCAAAAACAGTCAACTACACGGGCTGTGTGAGGGGCTTCCACTCCCAAAGAATCAAAATACCCAACGTGCGACATTTTATCATCTTCAAGATGGGTCATTTCTGCTTAAAAATGTTCCAGGTTTGGTCATTTCAACAGTTGAAAAATGAGGGTTGTCCCTGTTGAGTAAAACCACTGATATGGTCGCATTTTTTTTTTTAACTTAAATTCTGTCATAAATCCTTTAAGTTTAATACTAGCTTACCAGAGACACTGCAGCAGGTGTTAGATTAAAGATGAAAGATGCAGTGTAAATGGAAACAGAAAATCTGAATAACCCTTGAAATACTGCAAAAAAAGTACAATGGAAACGGACGTAGCCTCCTCTGCATTGATTTGTTTGCACCTAACTGGAGAATTAGCAGCACCAGTTGTTTCTTCTAGACAAACCATCTCCTAATATTCATGTAACTGTAGTGGATGGAAACACACATTAATTTGCATTAATTTGCGTGGTTAATTGGGAGTGAAAATGGGAAGCAAAATAGAAAGTAGGTCTGGTTTAGGTGAAAATAGGTCAATGTGAAGGTTCTGCTTTGTGCAGAACCACATGCACACTCACACATGCAATTTTTGACAGGAGGTGATGTATCCTTTGATTTTTATGCTTTGTTTTCTGAAACCAACGCACCAGTGCACTATTCAGATGATGGGGATTCCAGTGACTCCACCAGGGAGATGTCTTTCTACTTTTTTTTTTTTTTTTTTCACCACAACAAAGAAATTGAAGAGGAGCAGAATAAATCCTGGCCCCACATCATTTGATCACTTTGCCCAAACTGGTTTAATTGTCCCCAGAGACTGGCAGTGAGTGAGGTGCAGCAGTGTTGTGCACACACACCCCCGCCCTCCGCTGCTATGTGACCCAATTTGAATGCCAGACTCAAGGATTACCTTGAGATGTGCATGTCTGTGTGTGTGTGTGTGTATGTTTGTGTGTGTGTGTATGCTGTGTATGTCTTTCCACCCTTGCAGTTTTCATAAATGTATAATAAGAAAAAAGTATCTAAAGTGTGCCACAACAAGCACACATCTGTCAAACACTAAATATTATCAACCTATAAAAATGAATAACTACAGTAGAAATACTAAATTACTTTACTTTAGTATGTATAGAGTATTTTAGATTTTGTTGCTTAAATATTGCATTATGTCTTTGTCTAAATTTGAAAAACAATAAAAAAAAACAACTTTTTTTTTTTCCTTTGACACACTAAGTAATTTGGAAAAATGTGTGATCACCTGCAGTTCTTGGTTGACCTCGTAATGCCTTTATTTACCTTTAAAATGTGGAAAAATGGCATTGTTAAAGTTATATTTTGGAAATGTGCTCACTTTTCAGAGTGGATGAGAAAAACCTATCCAAGGTGACCTTGTTTCCCCCTCAAAATGTGGCCTATGGAAGGTTGCAGTGTTGAACAAACATTTCCATGAAACATGTCTGGAGAAACCTGCCAGCTGTAAAAACAACAAAAACAGAGATAAAGCTGAATGAACGAATGATATAATTAACCCTCTGTTTGTCTTATTGTAATATTTTTGCCCCCACTCCTTTAACCTGAAACATCTGCTGATGGAGACTTTGCTTGAGGTCCTGTGTGGATGTACACAATCCTCTTCACCAGGACATACAGTATCTCTAACCTCATTAATCACAGGGTGAGTAGCAAGAGCAGTAAGTAATAATGGTAGTAACCATAGTAACAACAAATAAATAAAGTGACTTTGTTTTCTCGCTGCGTCCAGGCTTTGAAATGATAATAATCTTCTCTGGTTGTGGGTTTGACAAAACAAGCATTTTCATAAATGTCAGATTGGTGCTTTGACACTGACACTCTGTTTTTGTCCTTTTTAACACAGAAACTAGAATTGACCAGTCAGTGATGTTCGGTCCTGCAAACATTAACATCTGAAACTGGACTCCAGCGATTGAACGGCAGGTAAAGTTCTTGAGTTCCTAAAAAGTTTCCTGGATTCCTGGAAGTTCCTGTGGTCTGAAAAGGGTAATCTGAAACCAGATTGATACACAAACACACACCCACATGCATGCATTAAAAGACCACACAAGTATGGACACTCACACCTGCTCTCGCCAGAGTGTGGAGTCACCCTGAGCTTCCACCCACTGTTTCTCCGGTGGCCTCGATTTGCACTCTGCTTTTCAAACATGACTTCAAGCTGACAACGATAGTTTGCTCTCGAGGGCGTCAGTGTGCTCTGCACAGTGATCTCATAATCCAGCAAATGACAGACACCGTGACGACTCACATTCAGTATCACTTCCACTCACTAACTCATCCATCTTTCAACAACAGCCACTCATCAGATGAAAGTGCAAGTGTGTGTGTATGTGTGTGTATGTGTGTGTATGTGTGTGTGTATGTGTGTGTGTGTGCCAGATGTGCCAGATGTGCCAGATGCCCAAAATGGTCAAAATATGTATTGGAGAAGTCTCCCTAATTAATTAAAAAGCTAAAAAGACAAGCACATTCTCGTGCTGGAGGAGGATTTTTCACAACCTGGCAACCCAAAGTTTGTTCTCATTAATGGCTTATAACTGATCCACTGTATAAAGCATTAGTAATTGATTTATTAACTAGTAATACAGCCATTAATTAGAGCTTACAACCCCTTTATAAATGAAAATAAGTGGAATCAAATTGTTTTGCTTTGTTTTTGACACGATCAGTCACCTCAGATGCCCACAGAGCGAAAGAGCCCCTGTATATTACCGTCCAATTGAAGTGACTGAAGTGACCTCCTGTCTGTCATGTCACTCAAATAGGGCATGAAGTTGTGCATGCCGGATTAATCTTTGTTTTTCATCAGTGAATTGACAACAGTTTAAACCTTTATTGTGGTGTGATGTATTTCAGCCACAGACCTTCCTCAGAGCATACGCCATGACTGAAAGAAAATGATTTATATAGAAGACAACCAATACAGTGACATAAGTCCACACAGGTGCACAAGAGACCACACTCACACATAGGTGCAAACTCTTAGATAGCTACAAGCAGGGGCGCCGTAAAGGGGGGAAAAGTTAGGACGATTCTAAGGGCCCATGACTGAAAGGGGGCCTCCCAAAAAAAAAAAATATATATTTTGGTGAGGGGGCCCAATGTGATATTTTTTCATGGGGCCCAAAATCCCTGGCGGCGCCCCTGGCTACAAGACCCAAAAGACAGGAGCCAGTGAAGCTGTCACTAAGGCCTGCCAATTCAAAACATCTCTCTCTGGGGAAACACATCACCTGGCCCCTGCAGGAGATGGCTTTGGGTTTTTGGTGATTGAAGGTTTTCTCATGTTGCTTTGTCCTGATGATTAGTGCTACCCGCACTTCTTTGTTTGGGTCTTCTGCTGGTTATGTAGCTCCAGCTCGCTTCATATTGTCCTCCTGTGTTGAGATACAAAACCAGTGCGCTGGTTTAGCAGCTAACCGCTACTGTTTTACTGACCAACTACTAGGAAACAAAGCAGCAGCAGACAAAAGAAGCACAATGACTGCAAGCCTGAAAACCCGAGAGAACGCAAGAACGAGGGGCAGAGGGCACACGCACGTCGACATGCACACACACAGAAACACACTCATACATACATACATACATATATACACTTATGGTATGTGTGTGAAGGCAAAGATGTACACACAAGTCTCACATGTACAAGCACTCACACGTGGGGACAAGCCCAAAGTGAACATGCAGAAACCAGCAAACATGCACAGCAGAGTGTTGGGCTTTACACAGTCACTGAAACACAGTCTGGCATTAATATATGTTTCATCACTGTCTTTGGAAGGTTTTAAAGACCCAAATTTTAACGAATAAACATAAAACAGTCTCATGATATTAGTGGAAACTGTCTAAGGTTCTGGCGTCTGGGTGTGTGTGTCCCGTGACAGTGTTTCTCATATTGCAACACTGAATATACAGCACATTTGAGTAATCTTTTTGCCAACTGAGTATGAACATATGTTGCTTTAACAGCCCTTCATTTATACATCAATTTCATTCTTGAGTGAATTGAAATAAATGAACAAACTAAAAATGTGAGGAAATACAGGCCTGTGCTTCCACTGTAATGATGCCTGACTGAACATTTTTAGATTAGGTGTGACTCAATTAATGAGCATCAGGACCTGGTTTCTCCTTCATGTTAATGTATTCCCTGATGAGAGGCCTCCGTGAAACATAAAAGTCTAGTCTTGCATTTTAATGTGGAATAAAAAGACCTTTTATTACTTGATCGTCCTGCGTCATTTGAATATTCCTCCTCTAGGAATTCCAGCATGAATATGTAATAGCTTGGCTTGTGCACACACACACACATGCACACAAACTGTAGTCAGGAATAACATAATTATTCTGCACAGATCAGTGCGTGTTTGTATAAATTTGAGCTTGTATTTAGCCCCGCACATGTTTGTGCAACCGTGAGTCAGACAACATACATGAGCAAAAGTCAAACTGAATTATCATCAGCTACTTAAGAGCAGCAGTTCATGCTTATTTTTATCATGAGAAATGTGTGTGTTTTGTGAGTGAGTGTGTGTGTGTGTGTTTTGGATAAACATGCTGGAAAATGTCCTCCTCCTGGAGACCCAGGCCTGCCGCAGAATAGTCCAAAACTGTTTAAAGAGCGCTGAGTCCCTCTTTCAGACAGCCAAGGTCAACACACTCACACACACACACACACTTGTGGATGTGCAGATTCAAACACAATCACTTCTTGGTTTGTGTGTGTGTGTGTGTGTGTGTGTGTGTGTGTGCATTTGTGTGTGTGAGTCTCTGTGCCATCCAATTGATGCTCACAGGTGATGCCAACCCACAGCAGAGAAACTGGGTCAGCATTTGGCAAGCCAAGGAGACGCACACACCCACAGACACACACACACACACACACACACACACACACACACACACACACACACACACACACACACACACACACACACACACACACACACACACACACACACTCACACACACACACACACACACAGGAACACTGTTCCTCTGATGCGCTTTCTTCCTTTATTTAGCTGGTGTCAGAACCAAAGCAATGATTCATGAAAATATGTGAAAATATGTACTTCTTATTCTCAGTTGAGAAGATGCTGACAGCATCTGAATGTGTGTACAAACTTGTTGATATGTGCCACTACTCCTTACATTTATTTAATGATACTAACCTGAAGCAGAAAACTAGTCTTAACCCTCAAAGAGCCCTTTAAAGAACCGAAGAGTGACCAAACGTCATCACTGTCAAGGTCTAAAAGCTTAACTGTCTGGCCCTCACAAGCTGAAAGTACAAGAGCACATGGTACTCAACAGTGGAGGGCTGTGACTGCACTGGGAGGCCTCCAACGCTGGACCAGAACCAGATGCACAGTTAAACTAACAACAACAACAACAACAACAACAACAACAACAACAACTAACCCTACAAAGACTAAAAGACCAGCTTGTAACCCCAAAACTTAAAAGTGATGGATGGAGTGGACAACACACTGTGGGCCTAAATGTAATATTCTCATTCAACTCTGTTGTAATGACCTGTGCACATTACACCAACATTGTCTGCATGTGTGGATAGCACTGAAATAGATAAAGGTCTTTCTTTTGTAATTTGGGTGAACTGACCATTTAATGCTGTTTTCACTAAATCTCCTGTTAATAGACCATTTAAGATTGTGCACGAAGCAGCACTTTGCTTTGAGGCATATAAAAGTACATTCCTGAAAATCCTCCATGAATTTCTTGGAAGTCTTGCCAGTGGTTGTTGAGACGTCTTCTCTGAACCCGTCTTTTTGAGAATCCCCTCGACAGACTTGATGAATGTTGACCTTTGAGCTCCCTTCAGGAGCTTGTACTAGAGGCCTCTTCCTAGAAACACTGAATAAATACTATGTGGATTGTTTGCTGTGGCCCATTATTCTCCCTGCCATCAATCAGGGGCAGATTTGTGAAAGCGTAACACCATGTGACCACAGCCATTACAAGACTCCCTGGGAAAATAATTGACGTCCAGTTCTAAAAGAAATACAACAAAACAAAAAAAAACAAGAGGGAGGAAGCTGTGACTTTGGCTTTTATTTTCCCAGATGATGATGTGGGGAGAAGCTCAGAGGGGTGTGTGGTGAACTCAAGTTCCCCTGGTGTGTTTAAGATGTCGGTGAGAAACCTCTGTGTTTGTCCTGATGACATCATTGTCCTCCTGTCTGGGTGCATGAGGACAAAGTGCAAGTTACCAGCTGCATGAATGAATTCAAAGTCAACAGCAAGACAGAAACAAAGGTGAGTGGACACCGGTGGCAGAAAAATTCAAGTGAGGATGTTCCTGAATGAAATGAAAATGTTGCAACATGAACAAGATTTGCGGTTAACCTGAGTTACGTGACTCCCCTTGATAAATGTCCAGGGGCAGGAGACAGCCTGGTGAAGAGGTGAAGAAGTGAAGCAACTGGAGTTCATGGTAATAATCAGTCCGAAAGTGTCGCACACTAAACTCTGGTGTGTGCCGCTGCAGCAACGTCTGTGCTGTCAAAATTCATTTTCACTCACTTCATGCTGCAGTTGGTCAGGTGTGTGTGAAGATCAGAATTGTAATGAGCTTTTTTGTGTGAAAAACCAAATACAACAGTGAATGGTCTTAGCGAGAGTGGTCCAAAACTGTGCGATTAGACCCATTTGTATAATTTAAACCATCAAATAAACACCTTTGCCTTTAGACATGGTTGGATAACACTTTCAAGCGTACCGCAGCCCTAAAGCAGACAGTCAACAACAGGTGACCTGCTAATTTAGAGAATTTCAACAGTATCCCTGTTGTGTAAACATAAACACCTAAAAGTCTTCAAGCGGTAAATAATTTGTAGGCTATATATTATTCTTTACAGTATATATCATTTTACAGTACAATTAATCGAGATACCATCAGTGCAATAAAAAATTGTTTAATTACTGATGCTGTTTTTCAGTCACAGTGTAAAAACTCCTTCTTCTTTTCGAATTAAACTCTCGTGAGAAAAACGTCTGATGTTGTTTAGATGTTAAGCAACAGTGATGGTGTAACTAGAAATCCAGCTGAGCCACATTTGTGACAGCAGCACCTCTTATATTTAGCTTGATTGTGTGTGCGCGTGTGTGTAAGTAATGGTTAAATCAAACATTCCTCATCTGGTTGTAAGAGAGGACCTCCTACAGTGACGCGAGCTTGGTGATGTTTGAGGGGGCGGCTCTGCTCAGAAATGTAAACCCCATCTCCTCTGACAGGGTTTTATTTCTGTGGGTGTTGTAAGAAACAGCTTCCCATCAGGCCTCTGCATGTCAGAGAGAGTAATGTAATTAATTAATGAGCGTCGGCCTGATGATTTATGTCTCCGTGGAAATGCTCGGCTGACACTTTTCATGGAAATGAAATTCACTGGCTGGATCCAAGATGGTGCTCCAAAAAAGAAAGTGCTTTTCTAATAACTTTTCTAAAGGCTATATTTCATCTTAACAGTATTATCTACCTCACAGCGGATGTGCAGCACAAAAACATCTTAGATCACCAACATTAAAACACACAAGAGTTCAAAGATCAGGGCTTCTTGTCATTAGTGAATAACAGCTAATATATTTGTGTTCTTGTTTTTTTTATGGGTCTGACTTGTACTTAGCAGTAATCCTGCCTGTAGTTGGTGATCACAGCCAAGTTGCCCTGTTGCCTCTAGGTTTAATAATCTAGTGGGTTCAAAAACTACACTCTGGAAAACATTGCATTTATCTTACATTAATTCTAATTTGCAATACTTTATCACGACTTGCTAGAGAGCTCTCTTCACTTGTTCGAAATATGCTGCCAAGCATTAACAGATTTACAGACAGATTTACAAGATGTTGTTACGGTAAACATCAGTTTGTCTCTGTTATAATGTCGCCTCCTGCACAGACATGAAACTTGATAGACATACAGTAGGTAATCAGTTTGGAAATCTTTATTTATGTTCCTTTTCTTTGTTAATTACATTATCATCGTGTGGTACAGCAGCTGCGAGAAGGGACTGTTTTGGAAACTATTCCGGGTGCGTTCAAGGATGCTCTGAAACCAGAATTTTGAATAACAACTGTTGAACAGTGGGGTCATAGGTGATCCAACTTCATTTGTTAGTTGCCATTTCAGATAATTTTCCCTCTGACAGATGTCCACAAGCTTTCGCACAATCAGATGTGAATCACCAGCAGCTTCGTTCTGACCCATGTTTCAACTAAAATTCAAAAGCCCACAAAAATTTCTTTATATTACAGTACAAAGCTGGCTGCACACAACAATAACCATTTTACAACGAGACCTGCCCCTTGCACCATCAACTTTATGGTGTCTACAATTTGTGCAAGACAAGTTAAAACCCTTTTTACTCACACATTCACATACAAAGTGTAACTTTCATGTGCTGTCACAACAAGAGAAGTTACATATGGTAGCAGCGACAGGGCAACAACAGTGGTAGATCACCTCAATGGGTAAGTCTCACAGCAGCTGGTGCTCTTTGACTTAGCCCATACAAAACACACTCAGATATTAACACGCAGTTAGGAGTAAAATGAGTGTTCTTATAAATACACGCTTATAAGACGCACAGGTGCTGGCAGCTGTTGTGGTGGATGTAAATATTCTTAATACAAACATTTTGCCATCAAATCTTCACACTTTCATTCTATTTATCCTTGATGTGCTCTCTGTAAAAAGGTCTTTACTTCTAATATTGTTTGTTTGTTAGTTTTGAGATGTTTGTCATGCGATTTCACAGTTAAAATAAATTCGACTGTTTGCTGCCTGAAGGGTAAGAATTAAAAATACATTTGTGATAGTGCCTTTGCAAACGCTCAGCAGCAAGGGGGCTGAAACATGCAAAACCTCTCATAAGAGAACAACAATCAGCAGACTTCCTGCACGCACACACACACACAAACACACACACACACACACACACACACACATATGGAGGTCTGTATGGCCCACCTCAGGCTAAACTTATCTTCTGTGTGATGGTTTCACTCCGTTAGACAAAAAGCTATTGTGGCCTCAGACTGTCATTTAGAGGTGTGTGTGTGTGTGTGTGTGTGTGGTGTGTGTGTGTGTGTGTGTGTGTGTGTGTGTGCATGTGTGTGTTAGTGTGAGCTGGTGTCCTTTGGGGGTGATACACAACACTGCTGATCACTGAAGGCTGAAAGTAGCAGTAATGAGCACAGGGCATAGAAGCCGCACAGCGACCAGCTGATGAAGGCCCCTCTTTACCTCTCACTCCTTCCTTTTAGTTACATTTACAGTAACGAAACTTTCAATGGGGTAATTTCTAATCTAGTTATCTTGTGTGCTCTGATTATTGAGCTCACATGGAAATATGCTGTATGGCCGTCTTGTAAACAATATGTCTCCTAATATTGTACTAAATGAACTTTATTCTATTTGGTTTTAATTTGCCTCTCTCCCTCAGACTAGCGGTGCACATGTCACGCAGGTTTTTATTTAAAAATTAACGTGACATTGAATGAAACTGCCATCCCTAATCTAAACCTGATTTGCGTACTAGTGAAAAGTCAAGGCAGGACATTGAGTTAGACATCTGACGTACACAGTGGATGACTTGTCTCCTGTCTCATGCCTCAAATCAGGATCTACTTTGTTTAAATACACAGCAAATACTATGATCCTGCCCTAACCTTAACCAAATGTTTTGGTTGCATGAGGGAAAATATTCAATATTTGTCAAGCTGTAGCTGCCCAGAGCGGATCCTGCATGGAAAACTAATTGCACTGTGTTGCATTTTACAGGACATTAGCATTATATTTCCTCTAAAACGATCAAAGATAATGCAAAGTAGCTGTAAATGAATAGAATTAGTAATTCTGTTTATTTAATGTTTCAATAACACCTCTTGATATTGTTACACAGAGCTGCTGTATTTACTTTGGTCTGAAGAGTCACGATAAGATAATATAATGATGAGTTTGGGCTCAGCTGGCTCCCAGGTGCATTCACACTGTCATGTGGCTGCCATGTTTCTGACCTTTCCATTGTTACACAACCCTCATTTCCTCTGCCTATAAAAACATTGATGTGTAAGCAATACTAAGACAAGGTGTCCCAGTGTTGCAAGGTGTTGCCAGGTCATGGTGACACTGAGTAAAATTTTTACTTTATTATTGACTGTTATTCAGCACACAAATCTTACTGTTTATCAATTATTATTAGATATTATAGATTAGATCAGACATGTTATTAGGTTTGAATCTGTGGTTTTGAATTGAGAGCTGCTTGATGAAGGAATTTCTTTGCATTGTTTCATGGAAGTTCCTTCTCAGATAATATAATAAATTGGTCCAGCGGTCTGACAGCGTGGGACACACCCCTGGCGAAATTGAGACAACTGTGCTTCACCAATAAGATAATAAGATTAAATTTGACAAATTTCTAGGTCTGTTTGCAAAGTCACATATATGACTGTTGCCAATATTTTAATTTCAGTAAAGCCTATATGTCAAAGTGCCCACATCATGTACATATTATGTGTATTGAATTTTGAGAATGATGTTGCTGACAATTTGTTTGTATTTTGACCATTTGTATGTGATATTTTAATGTTTTTATCTTTCTTAATGTGGAGCTGTGGTCTGAAATGAACTGAATTAAACTGTCATCAAACAAAAAATCACATCCAACACAAGCAAGACCAAACAGAACTGTTCAAATAAACACACACACACACACACACACACACACACACACACACACAGATACTCTGTTTAGGGTCTGTGTGCATACACATTCCTCTAAACCTTTCACAAGCACTGACCCAAATTCCTTACGACCATTTTCAAATACACCAGCACATGTATAATGTACAGGATGTTTGTACACAGAAACATAGACAAGCAAGTTAATGGTGATGTTTCCACAAGTATTGGGCTAGAGGGGGAAAAAGTGAATACTTTCTGTGCACAGTAATAATGTCCTGACAGGACTAAGGAGACAATATAAATTGAAAACCTTGTGTGAAGGTCGAGAGCTCAACTTTGCTCTGAGGAAATGTCAGTTTTCATTTCAAAACTTTGGAGTAAGCACGGACAAGAGACTGTTTCCACCCAGATGGAAAATGTTCCAAGAAGCGTCCTCACAGCAGACATCCTGCCATCTATGTGACCAAAACAAACTGAATGTATTTGTAAAAACAGGCCGGTGACAAATTAAAGGAAAAAGATCAAGTGCCTTAGTAAGGTGCTGGGTCACCACATGCTGCCAGAACAGCTTCACTGCTCCTTGTTATTGATTCTCCAAGTATCTGAGCTTCACTCAAGGGATGAAAAGATGTTCCCTCATCTGGTGTTTTGATGATGGTGTTGGAGAAATCTCCCATAGATGTTCAATGGGGTCGAGATCTAGTGACTGAGGAGCCAAAGCTTATGATTCAGATCATTTTCATACTCATCAAACTATTCAGTGACCTCTCGTTCCCTATGGATGGGGCACCCGTCAGTTAATCAATGTGACAACTGTAAATAACTCAACCAACTTACTCACCCATGGGGCCGGAGGAACAACTATCACAACAACAACAACATATGAGCATATGAGTATTGAAATGGCTTGAAAAACGTGAATCTATCCTTAAACACCCACCCAGTGAGTGTGGGTATGATAGGCTTGCTTTTCCACCTCAGCCAAGAGTGAAAAAACATTCACAGGCATGGGCAGCACTGACAAGATACAGAGATACAGAGATACAGTGATACAGTGCACTATCTCCCTGATCTCTGTCTTCAAGAACTCTGCATCTTTCACGTATTTGTAGTCTCCACACAACGAGTCACACAAATGGGGTTAGAGGTTCTCAGTCTCAGTGTCTCTGGTGTTCAGGAGCATGAAAAAATAAATGAGTGTTTGACAGAGAAGGTCAAACCTGGGCTTACTTTTTTAGATGTTTGCTCGTCTGGGCGGTCACTGTGTAAAGTAGGTGTGATTGTCAGATTGTCGGTTTGAGAAAGGTACAATAATGGTTTGCTGTATGTATCTCATATGTGAGTTCAGAAGAAAGAAAATGGCCTTTTAGGTTTTATTTTTCCTTGTTTATGCCCCTGGCACATCGTTCATCTCCACTTATTTCGGTAAGATGGAAAGTGTTTATAGGTGAATGAATGGTGATGGCAGAGTATGTGCTGGAGGCTGGAGGCTCAGCCAGGCCAGCGTGCCAGACAATTTTGTCACGGCAGGTAACTGGGTCATCAACCCACAATCCCCTTGTGTGCGACTTCGAGCCCCCCTTCCATTCCTTCCCTGTCACTGGATCTGTGGGACGAGAGGAGGGACAGAGAAAAACATAGAAACAGAGAGAGAGAGAGAGAGAGAGAGAGAGAGGAATCCCTCTTCGTGTATAGGGTGATGTCTCAGCAGCAACAACAGCTTAGTGCTTCGGCTTCAGACGTCTCTGTCTCTATTTTCCAGTTTCCTTTCCTAACCTGTTTACTCTTCCCAGAGCCTTCCTGTCCTTCATACAAATAAACATGTGTGAAGCTGTAAACTGGCTCATGATTATTTGTTCAAATGAAAATTTCTGGCATGTTAACATCCATTGCCATTTGGTGCAACTAATGTGTGAAGACCTTACACCTTGTCTTTTTTAACACCTAGTTGCCATCCATTGTTTTCTGTCAGATTCCAGGGATTAGCTACTGCTGCATTACAGTTACCCTTGGTTTTTAATCTTTTTATTAGATGGTTAGACACAGATACTGTCCCCCTCTTGATGCTGGCAACATTTTGCGGGTAAGAAGATTTTCAGCCCGAGGAGTAAGAGGGTTAAGTTGATGAGATTCAATACCTTTTTCTTCCTCTCTTCTCTGCTCTGTATTCTCCCTGTGCCTTCCCTGTCTGTCTCTCTTCCGTCTTACTTTCTCTCATCCTCTCTGCAGACAAACACGGCTGAGATATGGGCACACAACCAAAATGTGTGTGTGTGTGTGTGTGTGTGTGTGTTGGAAGCTCTGCCAACCTGAACCTGCTGACCTGCAGCTCCGACAGGCCCTCAGCTCTCTCTCTGCAGATGAGCTGGATGTCAGGGCTCAGTGTAGCCTACGATACAGACAGAAACACAAACATGTTTCATTAGCACACCTTATTTGATTTATGTAAAACTTAAGATGTAATGATTTCAAACTACCATAGTTTTACCTCTGGATTCTATGGATCTGTTATGGCACAAGAGCCGTATGTCGCCACTGAAGTGGTCCTGTATGACAAATGCAGACAGGGTTAATCAAGAGATGTTCTGTTAAAATCGTTTTTTGAGAGATTTGTCTGACTGAAACTCCATGACAGTAAACACTGAATTGAACAAGATATAGCTCGATATCTCAGTTAGAGAATTCAGAGTTACAGTATTCAGTTGATAACAGTATCAGGTAGCTGATATTTCCCCTGTGCCACTTCAAGAAAAACGTCATGAAGACTTCTTGAAAATAGCTTTGAGTACAGAGTAACTAGTGTTAACTCTGTGATTTTGTTAGCCTAAAAAAAGCACAGACACACATTAGGAGGGGACAACAGCTGACCTACATTCAAAGGTGCTTTCCGGCAACTCCAAAACTGTTTTAATCGTACATCAATCTCGCTTATTTGACCTATATAGCTCTAGCTGGAATTTACCCTGCCTATAGTCTGCCAAATGCCCGCGTGTCCTTGATATTGTAAGCAGCAGCGGGTGATGGAGTGAAAACATGAAAGTACAATCAAGCCTATAACATCAGTAAATACTAACACTTGACATGTGGTATACTGTGCACGTTTCCACATCCCCTAACAACAGCTTCCAAGGTCTCTTCTGCTTCTGTCTTTCCAAAACAAACAACAACAACCTCTGGCTTTCACATATGGTTACAGGCCACTAATATGAATGAATAATATTTATTACATCACCATTCATCAACTGCACTTCATTTTCTGCCTGTCACAGACATAGATATTACTGTGGAGTCCATGATGTCCCCTTAACTGAATGAAAACTTTCCCAGAAAAAATATAAATTAAAAAAAAAAAGAAATATATATATATATATATATATATATATATATATATATATATATACTGAATACAAAACAATAACTGTAGATGTTTTTATTTGTCTTTTCTCTGTCTCGTGATAGGCTACCAAAAAACAGTTAGCGTGGTGTTGGTGTCACAGGAACATCACAACGTTTGAATTAGCTTAACCTAAATCACACAAGGGAATAGCTTCTAATACTCACTGATGACACAGACACACTAGATTCACTCAGAGTCAGCTGCCCAAATTAAATTCTACTCTTTGCAGAAAGCATTGAATTGTGATTTTTGAGGGGAATTCAGCATCAGTATCTAACCCAATGTTCCCTCATCAGTCCATTTTAATTAAATCAAACCACCAGCAAAGACCCAGAAACTCCTGACCTGAAATTGAAATGTGGAATATTAGATTAAACTGACTTCATATCTTGCTCAGACCAATGCTGAACTGACATGAATATACTTCTAGAGCATTGGGTGTCAGAGGTCCAGGGTTCACCTTCATTATCTTCTGTCGCACACATGCAGGTGATGTCATTAAAAGAGTAACGAGGGCATAAATTAGTAACGAATACCTGCTCCTGTTACAGCACAGGTGCTAATCTTTGTCCACACTCAGGCAGGTGTGACATCAGGCTGTTAAGGTAACACACTGAAGGTTTTGGTGGCACCAACAACTGAGGTGTATGGAATAGATCTGAACCAACACCGGAGGACTCAGTCACAGGTACTGAAAGACTGATGCATACAGCAGAACCTGAATGTACTTTTAAACCACAGCTTCACTATGGCATGGACTCATAGATACTATTTGATTATGTATATTTATGTGCACTACTGTGAGCTACTAACAGCGGTGGCATTACTTTCAGATCAATCGATCAGGGCAGATGAAAGGACTGTGATGATTTGTCTGTTTTCTCTTACCGACAGTTTTGTCGAGAGAGAGATATCTGATGTTGACGGTCCAGTGGATATATTCAATGATTCCTGGTGAGCCCCTGAACTTTGATCAGGGGTGTCCAACCTCCAACCTTTCCGACCTACCATGGATTTTGGGTAAATGCATATATATCCAGTCTCCTGATGTTGGCTACAAACAGACACCTCAATAATGATTACTTCATGTGGCCCTTCTGACACCCACACTGCAGTCCTACCATGTTTTCATACTGTCACTGTTCCCACACTAATAAAAGTAAATGCCTCCCCCTTGTGTCCATTTTCTGCCATTACTCAGCCCATAGCAACTATACTGAGTTATGGTGTAGTTGAATCACTCAGTGTAAATAATACCTGTTTGAGGATTCGATGGTACAGCATTCACCACCCGTTCTCTTTAGAGAGAGTTGGGTTGTCCACCTTTTCCTGCCTGAAGGACGGTGTGCAGCTGAAACATGTCAGCTGTGGGATCTATATGCTGTTAAAGACATGATACCAGTGGCATCCCTGCCGGATGAACTATCTGGGGGAGGATGTAGCTTATTGATAGTGCATACGCATTGAATGTACAAGGTTTTGGGTTCAGTCCCCTGCATCTCCATCATTACATAAAGTAATGAAACTGTCAGACCCTGTTATACCTACAATGTCTTGATCACAAAGAGGCAGAAAAGACAGTTTTTTAAATTAACTTTACAAAAAATTCATTTTTACAAATCAATAAATTAACCCACTGATTTGGTCCAGTGAGGAGAAGATTTTTAAAATAAGTCGCCGAACAGTGAGGCAGCCCATGTGTTTGTATGAGGAGTTGTAAATCAGTGATAGTGTGTTTTGCATGCACATGGTCTCCAACAAGCCGTCAACCACCTTTGGTAGTGCAGACACATGTGATTTAGAGGTAAATAAAAAGTAATGTAATAATATAATTATTATTCATTAATTAATTCAATTATAATTCATTAGATATTACCTAAACTGTTTATAACATTGCTATAACATCCCTTCAGTACTATAATCATGTGAAGACAGGGCTCTCATAAGTGCCGCTTGAAATTTGCTTTTTTAAAATAAATAAAAGACAATAGACTAATTAATCATCAATAAACTAGTCAAATTGAAAAGGAACAGATAATTGGTGAATTACGAGCTGTTCTACTTGGCAGAGTGAAGGGGATGTAGCTCAGTGGTAGAGCGTGTGCTTCGCATGTACAAGGTCCTGGGTTCAATCCCCAGCATCTCCAGATCATCATATACCTTTCCATCAGTTGGAAAACACACCAAAGCACATCATGTAAATCGAATATACACTACTTTTCAAAATTAGCAGTCAATATGGACTAAACTGTGGATAATGTTTAATTGCAAAATGCATTAAACAATCACATCTTTGAAGTTTTCTGCAGCAGGACCATATCTGTAAATACTGTAAGTAACAAAATTCCTGTGTTCATTTTCTCTGAGTTAAACACTGAAAAATGCTTGTGAACAACTGATTAGATGATTTTTCACTCAAGACAAAAGCTCTGGAACATGCCAGAGATTACATATCAGCTTTTCACAAGGACTTTAAAGCTTTTCTATGATAACACTTGAAAGGAACTGCTCTCCATTCATGCACAGGTCAATTTCACTCTACTCTGTAGTAATATGTACATTTTAAGCCTCCATTAATTCTAAATTTCAACCTAAAAACTGCCTGTTTGAGTGTAGAGAGGTGAACGCTTACTCAACATACACACAAAAATACAGAAATCAAGAGTGGTGGGTCTAGATTTTATTTTGAAATTCGGTCTTCCATTGTAGATGGAATCTAATGCAGCCATAAACACAGAGGTATGAGGAGGTTGAAACTGTATGAATCATTGCTAAAACAGTACGCAGACAGAAGAAAATTCTTTTACTTTCAGGTAGAGTCAGATCTTTGCTCACTGTCCAACACTGCAAAAGCCAAAAAGAAATTGTTAAAAACTGACCAGTCATGTTTTCAGTCACCCAGTCTGAAGGGGGGAGTTGTACTGTGGGCCATAATGTGAATATATAAGAAATTGTACAAGAATGTTTTTGTTCAGGCATGATGCAAAATAGTGCTCCTCGGTCTGCTCCTGGGGCCGTCTGGAAGACAGCAGCTAGTTGAAAAGCAGATGAAGTTCCAGGTAGTTACTGCAAGAAAGAGGAATACACATAAATAAATACACTCTTAACTTTCAATCATTACCACTTACTATACCATTTCAAGTTCTGGTACATTTTATTGTTAGCATTGCTCAATGCCACAACACATATGCAGTCTACAGGGTCACTCTACCAAACAAATGTACCATCAGAACTGTGCAACCAGTGGCTGCTACAAAATAATATTTCAATTTAAATTACTTTCAAAATACTCAAACAAAAAAAGGTGGGCGGGGGATTATAAAACTATGTGGACTAAGAAATAAGGTTATCAAGTCCACGCTTTGTGCTAGTGCTAGTCTTTATCTCGAAAAACAGGCCAATATTGCTGTAGCTCACATTAAGTGATATAGCACTTTTACTGTGTATATTACAACATTTCAATATTCTAATCATTACTTTCAAAAGTGGAATGATATTTAGTGGGGAATACTGTGTAATAAGACTACATGGCACTGGTTAATGTCTTTGGGAGGATGGGCACATCATAGGTCAAACCCCTTCACTAGAAGTCTTGTTTAACCAGTGTTATTTTGTGATTATGATGGCACACAGTGAGATCAGTCACAAACATGTGGAGGATTACTTAATTTGTAGGTGTTGTCTATTTATTAGTAGGTAGAGCTTTAATATATTTTTTCCTTATAGCTAATAAAAACTCTCAAAGTCATAAAGTCATCTGCTGCTGCCTTGGAAATTACACTGAATAAGTATGAGAACATGTTTAGACCTGAACCTGGGCTCACTCTCAGCAGATTTTAATGGCTATGCTGTGATTTCGACTATATTTACTTTGAGGCACGTTCCTACTCAGTCAGTGAGGGCTTAGGGCCGTCAAATCATGTGCAATCAAGTGCATGAGGGCTCTCTTGTGCACGTTCTGCAGACCAGCAATGGTCCAGCCAGAAAACATTAAGAGTGCAGAGTGGGAATCTCTCTAAGCCTTTTACCAGCTAGGGAGTTCTCCTGCTTGCTTCATGACATGTGTGTCTCTGGAAACTCAGATGAGTACTTACAAATTTCTCAACCAACAGGCCATCTTTGAAGAAAAGCATGAATGGTGTGATGCCATCCTCACGGTAATCCAGCAGTCCAACCATGCCCTCTGGGTTCATGGACTCTCCTGTGAAGAACTGTGACAAACGACAACATGTCAGAAAACAGCCAAAATTCAAAGAGATCCGGGTCTTGTGTAAACTGGCAGACTATAGGGTACAATTATGAAGATGAAGGTTTATAAGTATATACACATGGCATTTTAACTAATTAAATGTGTCATGTTATTTTTTAAATACATTTCAATTTTAGTCTGTTTCAATTTGGGAGACATGTCAGCAGGTGCATGTGTGTGTGGTATAATGCATAGCAGGAAAATGTGCTGCTTTTATTACACCACATCATCACATTCACTGGTGATCCGGTTGCTGTAAACAGATTCTTCACATTTGTCCAGTGCCATCAAAATACCCACCATCACAAAAGCTCTGTTATTTCTGAAAGACACCAGGTGTATCCAACTGGTTGCAAGTAGGTTCTAGTGAATTTTGAGTCATCTGGATAACGTCCAACCTCTCAAATGTATAACTGCACTGTTGAAATACTTTATGAATTATTGCTCCCAACTCAGCAAACTGGGAGTTATTTTTAGCCTTAATAGGTTTTGTGAATACTGTGTGTGACTTGACTTTGTGGCTACCTGGTAGTTCTTGATGTTTCCCACGATCTTCTTAACTTCGGCTGTCATGCCAAGCGTGAAGGCCTCCACTCTCTCTGGATTGGACTCTTCCAGTTTGGCCTTAATCCTGGACATGCAAAAGAGCGACATGCTTTGGCATTTCTGGGTAGATTCAAATTACCAAAAAGTTACAGATGGGGATGCACCAACTGAACCTTTTTCTCCCCAACACCTTAACTCTGGGAACACCCAATACATGTGATTCATTCATTCAAAGCACCAAAACTTACACCTTCACATATTCCTTGATGTATGTCAAGTACTGCTTCTTGTCGAAGCCCGTCTCCTGTAGTTTGTGGTTGAGGATGATGTCCACGCCACTTACAGAGCTCGACTCTGTGGACTCGATTGCCTCTTCAGCAGAGGCGTTGGCCCCAATTAAAGCATCATCAATGTCGTCTGACCTGGAGACGGTCTAGACACAATAGGCAGGGGAGAACACAGGACAGGCATAAGGGGGGGGGGGGGGGGGCATCAATTAGTGAGAAGTGAAGAAGCCCATCAACACTACATGCATTTGTATTGTGTCTAAATTTTATGTATTATTTTTAAATAGGTTATGGCATTATCAAGCAACTGGTTTTCCACATGGGTAGCTTCACTGTATTTACACATTCCGCTGGAAAGTAACTGGAAATACCCCATGGCATGATTTAACTTCACCTTATCTTTAAAGTTATGGATGTGTAATAATGACAAGTCGGAAATGCCTTAATATATATTTTACAAGAGATTAGAGACATTTGTTGAACAGGATGAACTGGTGAAATGTCATTTTCAGTGTGGTCTAGCTTTAGGCCAACTACGTGGAGAGAAAGCTCCAGAGATTGACCACACATAATACAGCTGCCACCGACCCATGTATCAGGGCTACAGCTGATTGTGATGATTTTTTCTTAAATTTAAACTATATAAACTAAACACTGTTCACAACTTCAGAGCTGAACAAAGCTTCTTCAGATTTCTTATTTTGCTGGACCAAAAGTCTTCCAGTTGCTTGCCTCAAGGATTAATCATGTCAGCTCTTTTGTGTAACAATGACTCACCTTTCCTTCAACTTCATAGAACAAGCCACTTTTAGTTTCTTTGATTTTAAAGGCGTCTGAGAACATCTCATCACCTGGGGGAAGAACACATCCATGTGACCGATTTGAACAAAGCACATCCCCAGACTATCTACTGCAAGCTTTATATAAACTACAAAGGACATTTTTGCGGGACAGTAGAAGTTAATTACCATCTGGACCTTGTTTTAATGATTATATAAACAAGAGAAGAAGCCACGACACATTTTCATAGTATCGATGCTAATGGTAATTCTAGAAAGATCTGCTAGTCAGACATCTCCCCTTATATAAAACTGCAGCTAGTGGCTACATGATCCCGAAAGGCCACATACACCACGTTTCTCTAACATGACTGACACTGCATTTATATCCTGAACCACCGTCCCGTATCACATCACCCCACCCTGGTATGACTCAAGACACGGTAGTCACACTTTCCCACTTTTAGCCAACTTACCGGCAGCTGTACCGTGGCCAGAGCTAAAAGTCTGCCAGGCCGCAGTGGCGGTGGCTAGCCAGACAGAGTGGCTAACACTTAGCAAACTCATTGTTTAACATGATAAAGTTCTCCGTTTTGTGTTTTTTTTTTTTTTGTTGGACGATGGTGGTGTTAGCATATGGCTAGCGCTAGCCGCGGAATAACACGAGTTAGCTAGCTAGCCTGGCCAACTCTCTCTCTCTTTCTTAACATAATAACACAGCCAAAATAACGGCCGCAACGGATATGCTAACTGATCAACATGAAACAGTACCAAACACATGATTACTTACCGCTGATGACGCACTTGTAGATGATCATTTTGCTGTTTCGGTGTTAAATCTTTCAGAGACAGAAAACAGGCCAGCCACCCTACCAGCACGGGAGAGGTAAAAGACCGATCAGGCCGCGAGTCAGTGAATTTACATCCTGCTGACGTCACCGTGGTTCGACAAAGGCTCTGAGCTTTTGAGCTTTGGTGCCACTTTGACATGGTGGCCAAAAGTGGTACTACATGTCCCCATCCACAGGGCACGAGGGGTCACTCAATGGCTTGATGAGTATGAAAAAGATGTGAATCTTCCTTATTGCGCTTAAGAGCTTGACTCCGCAGACAGTTTACTTGACTTGAATATGTTTGCCGATTATAATTTTCAAGAAAATGTTACCGCAATGCACTGCAATTTTGTAAGATCTTGGTTGGCGAGTGGACCTCAAACCTTGCAACTATAAAGGGAAAGAAGCTCTAATTCAAACGAGGCTAGAACACTGAAATACGCCTGTAAAATCTTTTCAAATGATATTCAATAAATGCAATGATCTGTTCAAATTCAAAATTCTCAGTGTGTAAGTAATTTGTTGATCAACTTTTAAATGAACTACTAAAACAGGCATAAATAAATAAATAATGTATTGAGAGAAAGAAAGCATCAGACATTCATATCAGTTGTAACAGGGGATGTAGCTCAGTGGTAGAGCATGTGCTTCGCATGTACAAGGTCCTGGGTTCAATCCCCAGCATCTCCATCATCTATGACAACCTCACTTCAACTACATAAAATGCTTATTACATAGCAGTGATCCTGTTAACACCATGATCATGTGAAAACAGGTCTCTTGTAAGTAGCTATTAAATGTTGATGTTAGATACTACACCAATGAAATAATCAGCCAAAGACCAAGTTTTACAACTCTTTTTGTAAATATGTTAATGACAATTTAGACGCAAGTACATCAATAAAGCAAGATAACAATGAAACATATCTTTAATTTATTAGCAAAAATTACTTTTAATTTCAGGAATTTCAGGAAATCTTTGCAATATACTGAGTGCATAGGTAGACAGTGGAGACATGGATAGGCCATTTTGACATGTCACAGGAGTAAAATTACTCCTATAATAAAATTCAGTTTCACTCTTGAAAAGGACAGAGCCAGTGTCCTACTAAGACGCGTCAAAATGTCTGCTGGGAGAAAGGCCCCAGTAGTGGTCTGCGTAGTTTACATGGACATTATGGTACTTTTTTTTCTCTTGTGAACACACTGTTACAGTCTAGCCATGAATCCAACCATTAAGAAATAATTTTCATCAGGAGATACTTTTCAGAATTAAACTAAATTTATTGCCCTTTTTTTAGTAAATACATTTATTCAGTTACTATTTTAATAAGTTTATCCATCAAAACTAATTGACATTATGCAGTCAGTTCCCCCAATCATCACTTCATACAAATGTATGAAGTTACAAAAATAGACATAGCTAGAAAAACTGTAAACTCAAGTCATGAATGCAATCAGCTTACAGCCTCTTAGTCATGAACCTCCAAGAAATCCAGGCTTTTACAAAGGACCACGTTTTAATTTCTTTTTTTTTTTTTTTTTTTTTACATATTTTAGCCTATTAATTATTTAGGCTAAAATATTATTAATTAACCACATGCATTTTATATTACTACTGATCATTTTAGAAATCATGACTCAATTTTATTTTACTTTTCTTTAGGTTTGATTGGCTTCACTTCATTTCAGAAACAGTGTACAAAGAGGGATTCCCTGCTCAAACTGCATCTTCATATAAGATAATAATGTATTTAATAAAAAAATAAAAATGGAAAATATTCACTTTACTGGATAACCAACCTCAGGCAGGTTTCAAACCTGTAAAGGCTGATTTTTCTGCTGTACTGAAATTTTCTCAACCCAAAACTACTAATTTGTAGTCTTGAGCTATGGTATGAAAAACATTTGTGTTGTCCTTTAACCTGGTATTAATGGAGGCCAGAGGAGTCAGCCAAACATTTTTTTTCATTCAACCTTTGATGTTTGGTCTGTTTTATACAAAACAGCAGTGGTTTTAATAGGAAGAACGAAAAACATTGAATAGACTGTCCTGACAATAAATACAGTACACATACAAACACACACACTTCAGTAACCACGGAAATAGTAGAAATAAGATTTTGAATCCAGCTGCTTTCTTCGTCATTTTGGCAAGTTGTTTGTTGCATCCTGCAGTTCAACCTGAGTGCTTTACAGTCTGTTTTATTTCTCACAGCAATGCAACAAGCTCAGTTAATCAACAGTCAGTAACATGATGGCAGTATTGTTAATGTAGCTACTCCAAAAGCTAATGTCGTTTTATGACACTAGATCTATATCTTAATCAATATGTAATATGACTGTGACTCCATGGGGGAGACCTGATTATTCAAGGTTGTGGGAAATTCACAGGAAAATATATTGTTCTTTCATACATTTCTGACAAATTTAAATTATAATCTAATGATAAATAAATGAAATAACATAATTAATTTATAACTGATTTCATGGTCCTCCATGCTCTTAAAAAAAAATCAGACAAAAGGATGTACTCAAAACACACACCAACTTGGTTGTGGTGACTCTGGGACCTAAAAATGGGCCCTCATTGCAAGTGAATTAAAAACACAAAATTATACTGATGTCCCTGTAGCCCTGTATAACACATAAAGATGGATTCAGAAGATCAATGCATTTGATAATGCAATTCTTGTAAGCTATCTACAAAAAAAATGAAGTCTGGATCAGTGATAGACAATCATGGCATACGTATGTGGCATATTCTTTTCATTTAGTTAAGTGCGGCAGTTGATAAAATGTTGAACATTTGTCCTGCAATGTGAGATAATGTCGTATCTCACATTGCAAGTATTCATTTAAAAAAATTAGTAGAGGCATAATCAAGTAGTCATCACTTTTTAGGGGCTAACCTTCCACTACATTTCACTGAAATCTGTCGACCTGATTTTGTAGTTTTATCTACAAACAAACAGAACTAAGCATAAACTCCCAGATGGAGGTCATCTGTATATACTGTATATAACCTATATCTCCCTTTTACTTTACACTAACACTTTCCTGGTTCATCTACACTGGAAAATGTCAGGGCAACAATAAAAATGTTCCTTGTGAGATTTGTTCATAATATGTTCCTTAACTTACACACACACACACACACGCACGCGCACGCACGCACATGCACACACACACATGAACGAGCACGCACACTCTTGTCTTACGTTCGATTTGAAGACGCTCACTGACATAATGTATTCCCCTAACCGCTTACCTTAACCATCAGAAATAAATGCCTAACCATAAAACAAAGTCTTAGCCCTCACAACAATGGTTTCAAACCAGAATTAGAAAGACACGTACATACATACATGCACACACACACTCCACAGAGCAAAAAAATGAATGAAATACCAGTAGAGGAAGGAACATTTCTCTTATGCTTAGCTACTCTGTGTTCCCTCATTAGTTATATTAAGTCAAGTACAAATCATTTCCCACAGTAGTGACATGTTACTGTCCTACTGGTCTGTTTGCTGCATATTAGTTATGAATATCAGAAGTCCAGACCTGAGACAAAAGGTTTGTGTGAACATACCAGAGCACACACAGATTGGATTTGTAGTACAGGAGGGTAGAAGTCTTAAAAAAAAAAAAAAAAAAAAGTAAAAAAGTGTGATGTTAGTGTGATGTTTAAAAGGACTTCTCCTGCATTCAAAAGTCTTACAAGTGAGAGGGGATGTTACAAAAAAGGAGGATTTTTGATTTCTATGTAAGCAAATGCAAAGTTATTTGCATATAGTATATGATTGCAGGAACATACTGCTACAAGAGAAATACAATTTTTCTCTTTCCATTACCTAGAGCTTTCTGACGTAGTGATTTTTGTGTGTCATATGTGGAAGAATTATCAAACCACAACTAAGACATTGTGTGCCTAAAGCATTTTTCTCAGTTTTCACACAGAATATGACTCAGCCACTTTGTAGAGTGGACTTTGTTAGAAAAGCCTCTCGTCCACAGTCTTCACTTCAGCTGCTGCAGCTGCTTACTGACGAATCAAAGGTGTGATCTGTGCTCAGGAGGCAAATTTGACTCCGCTATATTAAACTCCATCTGTGTCTCATGTAGGCACTCAGAGCAGTGAAAACTAATAAAAACGCAGAGCTCACATCACTATGTGAAATGCTAAGAGTGATGAAAACATTCAAAGTGCAAGAAAATGTTTTCGGTTTTACAAACCCAACATCAAAACTGACAGTTTGTGTTGACAACCAGCATCTCAACTGCTAATTTTTAACAAAATAGTAGTTACCACATTCAGTCAACTACTATACACATTTAATAAGTACCTATAGGTAGGTTTAATTGAATTTGGATATTTTTCGCAGTGTATTTACTGTGGTAATGCACTGGTAATCTGGTAGTGCTACTGCTGAGCCATTAGAGACATATTTACATTATTATTTCAGTTATTAGATATTAATTTTCCATTTAAAATGTGGCCATGTTTCAGGTCAGTGTCCTTTGCCTGGACTGTTTGCAAGTTCTCATAGAAAGCAGATGAAACAGGACAAATACACAGTACAACACCAGTAATTTCTCATGAATTACCCTTTAGGCAACTACTGTAAAATAGAAAATATTGTAAAGTAAAGTAAAACTGCAGTGTTTTTACAGCTTTGCAGTTTTCTAACATGTCCACAAGAGGGCGATGTGTTACTTTCCTCTGAATGCTGTCTTTAATTGAAATGAAGGAACTCTGGAGATCTGTAACATACCAATAGGATCAAAACTGGAGTGTCAGATATTATTTCCTGACAGAAGGTGAGGGTGTTAGACTCTCCACACCCTCTGTTCACTGCAGCTTCCCAGTGGCTGCCAGTGGAATACACATGGTTTGACTGGTTTGTTCTGGCAGCTCCTGTGTGTCACTGTGCAATCACTGCAGTTCCCACATCCTGCTGACTGCGGGGCCTCCTCTTGTCCCCTTTTACGCAGTCGATTCATGCTGGATCTGGATATAACAGGCCTGAACAGAAACACATGGGCATGTTTAAAGACCTGCACTACCTAGATTCAGGTGAATTGAGAAATACACATATGAATGTATGTGAGTGAGCAAGAAAATAAATTAGTGTTTTTTTTTTTTACTATATTTGTGGGGTCTGAAACAAGAGCCCTCTATACTTGTGGGGTCTCACAAGTTTCAAGGGCTGCTTGAGGGGTAAGACTTGGTTTATGGGTTAGTGTTAGAATTAGGTTTAGGTTAGGATAAGGAAGTAGGGAATGCATTATGTCAATGATGGGTGATGAGGGGGGTGGGGTGGGGTCCCACCTTCAGTGTTGTGAACATTAGTCCCATCTCTCCATGCTGGACGTTGGGGTCCATCAGATCTTCTATCAGATTGACCTCAGCTCCCAGGTTCCTGATCCTGGAGAGCAGAACAGTTAAAACATGTTCAGTCACCAGCCTACAGCCTTTGCTCACCACTCTGTGTTAGCTGCACTGAGTTACAACTGAATGTCATTAAACAATACTAGTACCAAATAGCAGCAAAGTGCCTCTTAGAACTGGCCACTAATATATAACTAAATAGTCATGAAACAGTACGAGCATGAATAAGAATGTGATAATACAACCGACAGAGTGAAGTGATAAGACCAACTTTTCAACTTTTACATCTACTAACACAGTGTGTGTGTGTTTGTGGGTGAGATAACACACCTAGCTCTGAGAACAACGTAGATGAAGAGGGGGAGCAGGTCATCCATGCACCACAGGAAATTACCATCAAGCATAGGTCTTACTTCCTGGGTCAACTCCTCAAATGTTTTCTGGATGACCAGGAGTTTGTCTGATGGAGTAAAGGTGGTGCTGTATGTGCAGGGGGACAAATATTTTAATATTTAACTCATTATTTTACATAATAATGTATGAACTTTAAATGTTGTAAATGCTCTGAGTTGTGCTGTATTAGTGTTTGAATAATCTGCCACGTCATGTCACATGAGGTCAGGGTTTGCTTGGATTTTTCAGGTACTGATGATGAGTTTTAAAATGAGGAGCTTAGTGTGTGTGTTAATTCAGTGTGGTCATGTCTCTTGTACATCATGTCAGTTCACATGGCAGCTACCTGATTTGTTGGAGTGTCTCTACAGCAGAAACGAAGCAGGCATCTTTACTGCTGGACACAATCTGAGATAGAAGCAGAGAAGCTGTTATATTACAGCAGACGTGACTGTAAACACATACAGCACATCATAACTTTATGTTGGAATGAGAGGTAATCTATAATGTGTGATAGTAATAGACAGATGGATTGAAAACTGGTGGACAAAATGACAGACAATAAGAAAAGGTACACAAGGAGAAAACAGACAGTTGGTATCTGACCTGCTTTTTCTCTCCAAGAATTGACATCCACAACGGCCAGAATTTCCTACAAGAGGAAAAAAAATGATGACTTCTACACAAACAATAAAAAAATTGCAATAAGGTAGTCTAACAAACTCGATAAAATGTTATCTGTCAATGAAAGGAAACCTCTTGTGTATCTGAGATAAAAGTTACCAAAGCCATAACAGTAAATTTAACACTATCTAGAGGCAGGTTCTCTGCGGATTTACAAACAAATGTGTGCGCGTGCTCGCGCGTGCATTTGTGTGTGTGTGTTGCATGTACAAACTCACTCCTGCACTCCCAAGAAGCTGAGCAGTGACTGGTCGGGCTGTTTGTTGAGTCGGAGGATGCGCTCCCAGTACTGGGCCTCCTCCTGCTCCTCCTGCAGGCAGTACAGGGTAAAGAGAGGAGGGTAGAGTCGAGGGAGCAGCAGAGGGAGGAGCAGAGAGGAGCAGCTCACCACCACAACACTGGAGAACAAAGGTGGAGGAAGAGGAGAAAAAGAGAGAGATGTAGGTTTAATGTACAGCTTGTCTGTTTCAGTATCACAGAGACAGATGAGCTGACTAGAAAGTGCCACCTGGCTGGGTCTTGTTTGGATAACGTCATCTTGTGAGTTAACATGACAATCACTACCCATCGCTCTGAGTGTGTGTGTGTGTGTGTGTGTGTGGATGCTCACCCTTGCTCTGCTGTGTTAGAGTTGTGCCTGCTTGTGGATGGGGAGGTTGGAGGGTCTGGGATGATGCCACCATCATCTGGTAACCCTGGAAACAGAAACCTGCAAGCAAAGTGTAGTTTTTTTTTATGCTGGCCTACACATATCTAAAAAAACATTTTATTTCATTTATTTTGAATTTCCTCCTTGTTCTTTCATTCTTTGTGTTGGTGTTGTTTTTGTGGTTTTTGCTTGGAAAGCTGTAGACTGAAATATCAGCATCAGAGTGGTATACTGATATTAATATTAATACCAATCTGAACATAGCACGCAACTACAGATGTAGTCATTGTGTCCACTGTATCACGACTAAGGTGGGCCCTCACTTTCCTCACTCGTGTCTCTTCCTCACATGGGAGGGAGAGAGACGTGAGGAATAGATGTGAGGTTGGACGGTGTGTATTCATCAAACGGGAGCCTGTCCTTTTACTGTCCCATCAGATCAGCTGACCAATCAATAAAGACATTACGATCACAGGGGTGTTGATACACCTGTGGACCTCCTCTCTGCTCACACCTCATCTCCTATGAGGAACATTGAAGGGATTGGAACATGGTTGATGATAGTGGACCTCGATCAGTTTCCACGACACGGAGGATGGGAAGAAGAGTAAATTAGCAGAATGGAAAACACCCTTGATTTAGTTTCTCTTCCTTTTTCTAGAAGAAGCCAACCCATAGTACTGATTTTTATCATAACCTTGATTAATCTATGTACATTTTTAAGTTTAATAAATCATTTTCACTTTCGATTCAAACCATGCGTGTTCTCCCCAAGCAGCAATCTCCGGGGCTGAATATGAAGCCAACACACAAGTGCCAAAAACTGCAGGTCTTCAAATGGCCACTTGAAGCTGGCTCCAAAAGTGAGTCAATCCCCACTGACTGTCACGTTAAAATGACTTTACAGCAGAAATAAACAACGGTTTTGGTCTCTATAGCTAATTTACCCCTTCATGACAACTGTACGAGGAGAATCTTTATATACCTCACCCATTTAAATCTTATTATGACTTAAAGACATGCATAATTGACGGCATGCCACTTTGATTGACAAGTGGGTGAGCGTATACTCTGGCTTCACATCCAGATACCCTATCTGGGTGTAACTGGAGACAGAAATGCAAAGACAGAGCAGGAGAACAGAAGAGGAATCTACCTGACAATGCTGTAGTAATGAATGAGGTAAGCCTGGACCTCTTGGACAGCCAGCCTGAGCAGCCTGCGGTTGGATCCCACGCCGACGTAAGTCATCCTGTAAACTGTAACCAACGTCTCCACTAGCCAGCCCAGAGGGTGGAGGGGGGTCTCACATGCCTGACATACAACCACACAAACACAAATCCTTAAAAGTAGTATGTCAATATCAAGTATTATATGTCAAGTATTATATCACTGACAAACAGATAGCCATGTTTTTGCTTACCTCTAATAAACCAAACAAAGGTAAAGTGTTTCCAGTGACTGTAAATCAACATGTAGTTGTTTTACAGCAAAAGCCATAATCAGTTCTCCTCACTCACTGGAAGGTTTTTAGTGACATTTTGATTTTATATTAACATACTAATAATGTAAAAGGTCTGTTCCTCTCATTCTTCAGCATCGCTGTGTCCCAAAGTGTTGTACACACAGTAGTTAAAAAAGAAAAGAAGGAAAACAAAAAAACAACAACAACAAAAAACAAAACAAAAGATAAGAAACATTTGGGTAGCCTGCCTTAGATTTCAGGAAGAAACACTGGAGTATTATTACCTATTCTGATGAATACTCTGCTTCCATCTATTGTACTTTATTCTCACTTCTCAGTCTATATACACCGTCAATTTCTACAGCACGAATCAATGTACAGATCAGCACAAAGACAGAGACACAGAAAGTTTTCTTGTACCTTGATGAGATATCGTCGTATGTTGTCATAGTTTGCAGTGGTGACAGGTTCTCCGTGCTGGGGAATAAACTCCAAACACTCCAATACTTTGCTCTGAGACCTACTGAGGTCTGGGCTACGCACACAAAAACAAACACAGAGACACACATTCACTTATTTTAATTTGCAACATTATATTTTAGAAACATACAGCATAGGAACACTTAAATTTGCTTTGGTGGTTGGGTGTGTGTGTGTGTGTGTGTGTGTGTGTGTGTGTGTGTGTGTGTTGCTGTATCTACCTGTGGCGCCGTGCAGTTGTTATGGTAACAGCAATGTTCTCCCAGGCTGCAGTCCTCTCTCCTCTCCCAGCTGCATCACAGCCCAGTCGACTCCAGCATTCATTAAACACACAGACCCACCTCTGACCTGCAGGCACCACATACTGACCCAACCTGCTGCACATGCAAACATTTTAAACATTTTTAAAATACCAAAAAGGACGTAAAGTTCTAGATGATACGTATTCTGTCTCATATTTAAATATTAGGGATTGACCGATGTGGTTTTTTCAAGGCCTATATACTATACTGATTATCGGTAATCAAGGAGACCAATAACTGATATTTGGAACCGATATGCCAACACTAAACTACTGCTGTATAAGGACACTCACCGTGGCGTCCAGGTGTTTTTATTATTTTGTCCACCCCATTTATATCAATAAAAGTAGGTAAATAACAGAAGTACCTTTGTATAATGCAACACAGCTCAATTATAATCAATAACTATCTAAACCAATTTTAATAAAAACTGAACATTGTAACCTCCATGCAAGAGGATTTACTGTAGGACTGTTGTATTAGACTACATCAGTTTTATCTACATGTTCCTAATAAACTGACAACTGAGTGTATATTAGTAATTATCAGTTGTACGCACAGACTGCAAAGGAATTAATTGGTTGATTTCAGTGCTGTCCTCACCTGTGAACTGATTCACCTGGTAACTTAAGGATGCTTCTTAATTTAATAGTTTTATCATATATTATTATTATCACCAAATAAGATGTTTTAACCCTCCCCTTTTAAAATGTAAGGCCCTAACACATTTACTCAGAGATATTTTATTTTATCGGTTAAAAAAAAAAAAAAAAAAAAAAAAAAGATACCGATAATTGGAAAATGCTGAATATTACCACCGATAATCGGCCAGGCTGGTAATCGGTTGATCCCTATTAAAAATATCCTGTCATGCGTCTGGTAAGAACCAGCAGTCTCACTTTAATTCTCACATTCACAGATAAGCACACAAAAGCCTGTTCTTTTGAAATCAATTCAGGATTCAGGTTAAATCCTGATTTTAAATAGTGCAAGGTAATACTCACAACAGGCTGTTTCTCTCTTTGTTTTCAGGTTCATCGATTGGTTTGGTGTATGTTCCCACCACCTTCAGCCCTGCGCTCCACTCTCCACTGAACAGGCCGTCTATACAATCACCGTTAGCCAGGGACAAAACACCCTGAAGAAGAAGGGAGAAGTAGTCAATGTGAAATTATTTTCAGAATGTTGCAGTTGGGTTTTGACTTTCATGATAGTGACATGTAATTATTTTGCAATAACTTCAGTAACAACTAAGGCTGCACGATATGCCAAACAAACTAAATTGCGATTATTTTGGCAGATATTGCGATATGGGATTTCAGTTGAAGGGGTCACTTTTGTGTTTCATTTTCACTGAAAAAAATATAAAAATGATGATGATGTGATTTTTGTTAGGTCTTGCATCAAACAAACATGTTCCTTTACGTCTGGAGAATATAATTTATAGGTAGGGGAGTCTCTGTTGCACATTGAACATTTATGGTGCTGGACCACTGGACATCAATACCTTTATGGACATGGCAGACAAAGAGCCAGAGCATACAGATAAAAGAAGAGAGACATTCTTACTACCTTCCCGTTGACGGTCCAGTCATCAGAAAACTCCCCATTGAGAGCTGTGTCGTCATCTGACAAAAGCAGCCCTGGACCCTGATAGAAAGTACACACTGCATCAAACTTTATACAGTCATATTACAAATGCACAATGATAAGAGTGGTGTCCATAGATTGCATCTTTTTTTTTTGGAAGCAATCTCTGATATATTTAAAACAATAAACCTCCATACGTGTCAATGAGCAACCCATTACCACAACGGAGTCTTTCACATCCCTTGGCACACACATCAATAATTCTCTCAAGAGGACAATTAATACAGACTACCTCATCAACACATAACACTAACATCTGTACTTCCTCAGATGTTGGATCTACACTTGGATCTCTGCACATCCAATCATGTATATGTGAGTACTACCAGAGTACATACTTAAGGGTGAACTTACATTCATCTTGTTCTCTTTGAAGGTCCCTTCATAGTACACACTGGACTGCGTGACAACCACAGCGCTACCATGCCTCTGGTCATCCAGCCACAATCCCATATACTTCTCACCTCTGGGAAAACAAATGAGATCAGGGTCTAATGACAGCAGTGTGATGTTGCTAATGAAATTTAAATTCCTTCACTGCACATTTTCAGTACAGTCAGAATGACATTACTATTTGGGAAAGTTTGCGATTTCAATGATTTCAAGTAAGATTCCACTGAAATACTGACTGAAACTACAGTTGATCATAAAAACAAACTCATTATTTATCTGTCAACAAATATTCAGGAATATGTTTTAAAATTATCAAGGCTTTTTTTTTTTCCTTTTTCCTTATACAAAATCGACATGATAGTTTCTTATTATCAAGGGAATACAAGGAAAAGATTCAGTCTCTAGGGTTTCCAGGCTAGAAGAAGAAGCATTCCTCATGAGGGAGTGTTTGCCACAAATAGTAAATATGGATTTCCAAATTTTAAATGCTAAATAGGAGGTTTTCTGAGGTTTAAAGCAGAAGAATTAATCAGACCTGGTGATGTCATCGTAGACGCCGTATCCTGTCTTCCTGTCCTGCACCCACTGGCCAATGAAAACGCTGGAGGTTCTGACCTGTTTACCGGAGCTCAGCATGCCGTAACCGTGCCGCTGCCCATCACAGAAACAGCCCTCGTACACCTCGCCACTGGCATACCTAGGCAGAACACACAGAGCCATGAATACAACATCACGGAGAGTGGTGCTCTTCATGCTCATGTGTAGAGAAGTGCACTAAGACAGCCGGGCTTCTGTGCTCAATTCCAACACAGGCCGCTGATTAAATCAAAATACCATATATTGAATGATTTAGTACTCCAGCCCCAATTTTTATGACTTGGGATCCAAGTTATTGCTGAGACAGAGTTGATGACTAAAGACGGAATAAGACTGAATATTGTCCTTGACATTTGTGACTTGGTGTCAAGTACTGCTACTTAACACTTGAGACATGACTCCTATGACTTGAGCTGTCATGCTCAGCTGTCATATGCCACTCTCTACCTTACTAAAAAGTCAAAAGAAAACAGTGTACTGACTTGTACTTGCCAAAACCATGGATCTTGCCATCTCTCCAGTGTCCTTGGTAGGTGTCTGGTTTATTCAGCGCTTTGTTAGGTATTATACATTCCCCATAGCTGGAAACAAAAATAACAATTATACAGGAATGTTGCAACAACAGTTTATGATTTGCCATTTAATCACACATTTTTAAATAACACAAAACGAAACGACTAATTATTAATAATGTAACAATTTAGGCTGGCTATCAACATTATTTTCTGTTTCTGCAAGTTCATCACAAATCTGCATGACAGTTGAGATGATTCATATGAGAAATGAATAACATTTTAACCAGCTCTTTAGTACTACACCAGGTTACTGTACTGACCCATCCTCCTGTCCATTCTTAAAGTTCCCGGTGTACGTCCGTCCATCTGGCCACTTCATGGTTCCTCTGTAAAAAGAAATTATATTTTACTATTTGTACATACGATTTGCACAAAGCCTGTTTTACACTCGGTGGCCATTTAATTAGCTACTGCCAGGTTGACTCAACTTAAGCCTTCATTCTAACAAAGTCTGGACTGAACAATGCTGGAAATGGTCTGTTTAGATCCTTGTCCACCCTGAACTCTTCCCTGTAGATAGATTGACTGCTCACTCATTCAAACTCACTATCTCCTTGCCCCAGAAATCCCTACTGATATGAGGTCTGAGGGCTAAACTAAAGTCCCTGTCTCTGCCCTAGTTCTGCATGTTTTAATTAATTCATACTGGTGTTATCGTTGTGTGGTACTAACTACACTGTAGATATGAGTTGGGAACATTTCAAACATGCTCTCTAACCTGCCATGAATTCGTCCTGCCAGCCAGCCCCCGTTGTAATGGGCGTCTTTAAACCGTCCTTCTCCAGTGAACATGTAAGAAGCGGTGCGAGACATTGCCGCCACCCCTGGCAATGACCCCTGACCTCCACCACCCAGCACCTGATCCACTGCTTGGTTAAGAGATCGCAGCCACTTGTTCTACAAAGAGAGAGAAAATATAAAACACCTTGGATGAACATCAAAACTTTCGTAAGTGTGTGTATAATAAGCGTATAAACATAGATGTACCTTCTCTTGTGGTGTTGAGGCCACCACGGTGAAACTCTCCTCTGGACATGTAATTTTGATGGCATAGCTGAAGACACACAAGACAAGGACAATAATTACCTTGATCTGTGGAGAAGTGTTCATCATTCTATATGTATGCTAAACAAAGGGTTTCACACAACGAGAAAAAAATTTCAGAGTAGAAAGTAATAATTTAAATTAGCAGTAAAAATAATAATTTGGACAAGTGCTTTGGGGAATATAAAACAAAAAACAAAAAATTGTAACATCAGAGGACAATTTAGTTATGTAGTCACGCGATTTCCAGAGAAAACAAAAGTCTGCAAATTAGCAAGCAACCACTGAGGCTGGATGTTCGCTAGCGCTCTTGTGCCTTAAAATGCATTTCATCTGTTTGCCACTAGATGCTGGCAGAGCCAATTTAACTTCATCTAAATCGTTTCTCTGGGAAAAAATGGTTCCATTGTTTGTTTATTGACAGGTTTCTCAGCCATCACACTCAGCTGTGGCATTTGCTGCTTGTTTGAACAGCTTCAGCTTCAGTAAACTCAAAAAGCAGGATTCAAAGATACATTCAGACTTACAGGTGGTTGTGGTATGAGCAAACAAAGCTTACGCTGTAGCATTACATTAGCTTATGTGGGGGGTGGGAGTGAGTGACATGTCTTCATCATTTGACTTTTTGTTTGCATTAGCCATGTTAGGCTGACAGTCACAGTTTTGGATTTTTAAAAACAACAAACTCACAGTCTGCTGCTGTCTTCAGTGACTGGTTTCACCCATAGGCAGGTCAGAGGATAGATGTGATGCGTGGAGAACTGGAGAGAGGGACAGACAGAGAGAGAGAGAGAGAGAGAGAGAGAGAGAGAGAGAACTTGTTCATTGCATTTTATTACCAACTTTTTGCATATGTGGGTTTTGATCATTCTTATTAGCTAACATCACACTATCTGATCTTATAAAACTATGTCTTCAGAAATGACATGCAAGTTCCACAACACACTGTAAATGTACTCTCAGTTTTGCTATATACATACAGCGCATCCAGAAAGTATTCACACCCCTTCACTTTCCCCACATTTTGTTATGTTACAGCCTTATTCCAAAATGGATTAAATTCCTTTTTTTCCTCATCAATCTACACACAATACCCCATAATGACAAAGTGAAAAAGGTTTTTTTTTTAGAAATTCTTGCAAATTTATTAAAAATAAAAAACTGAAATATTGCATCACAAAATGTGGGGAAAGTGAAGGGGTGTGAATACTTTCGGATGTACTGTATACAGAAAAGGATTCTGTGAGGAATCTTGATTTGGATGAATGAGCTGTCACTGTCCACCACATCCTGATTCTGTTACAAAAAACACATATTTGTCCATTTCCTCCATGGAGTTTTCACCTTCATGATATTTCAATTATGTTTGAGCACTAGTCCTGTATTACCACTAAAACTAAATTAATCTAAACCAGAACAGACTAGACAAAACTAAAACAAACAAATTATTCCTATTATATCTTACAGCATACTTTCAGTTTTTCAACTGGCTGACTTATCACAAGCAAGTTTCAAGTCCTTTTAACTAGAAAACAAAGCAGCTATGAAGGTAGGAAAGTAAAAAAGTTACAGTGTGAGTTAGAGAATTAGCAACAATGCAAAGTAATATGATTTATTGGTGATGCACCAAAATATGCAAAACATCTGATATACTCCTTTCAGTTTAATTTAATCTAGTTTAGCTTAACAAAGGTTAACTATTAAATTAAGAAGGAAAATGTGTTTTCAAATTAATTAAGAAAATAAAGCATCAACTATGTCAATACACAACTTAGGACATGAACCCAAAACCACAAAACGGAGAAAGGAACAGAAGAGGTTTCACCACTGTCTACTGTCTATTAACACACCACCCCACACCAAACAGAAAGGAAACTATTAGATCTCAGTTAGGGTTCAGCAGGAAAGTGTTTTATACTGAAACAAGCACACAGGACAAGGCAACAGTGAAGATGTTATCCTCCAAGAATGAAGAAGTTGTCATCTGGGATAATCAGTGACTGTCATGTCTGCTTGTTCAGAGCTGGTGATGTGGTTGTCTCTTGGATTAGATGCTTTTGAAAGCTAGAACACAGCAGTGCATCCTTTCACCAGCATCTTTATGAGCTATCATGACCATGTTTATTCTCACCACTGACTGGCCACACACACACACACACACACACACACACACACACACACACACACACACACACACACACACACACACACACACACACACACACACACACACACACACACACACACACACACACACACTAAGAGCAGCCTGTTTTGGCAGCAGCTACAGGTCAGTTTGGACAGAATCAGCCATCAGAACAACATGCATAAAATAAATCAAATTTAACACAGAACATCTGCAATGCCAAGGGTGACAAAGCCTGATATTTATCAGTTAGTCTGATATAAATATAACTGATATAAATGGAGTGCTAACAAAGTTTTAAACAAAAACAGAATATTATAACGACAATGGAAATAGGATTTATTGCAGGGTTGCATTAGTTTTAGATAGGTGTATCAAAGGCTCTGGCATCTGAGTGGATAACTAGTAGCTGCAGACCTCTGCAAATCAAACTGAAACCGTCTGGATGGGAGTAAAACGTATTGGGTTTCTTCAGCGAACAGCCGCTTCAACATTACATAAAGTTCTGTGTTAATATTCATTTATTTGCTTACTAATACCATGTGAACCTCCCACGAGTGTGAGCACTGAACAGAGGCCAGCCCACCTATGCCGCTGCAGCTCAAAGCTCAGGATAGCTAAACTGGTTGGTTGGAGGTGAAGTTGGGAAGTCAGAAATACTTACAAAGTTCTGAGAGGGAATGGCACCCTGAGTGAATAAAAGACACAATGTACACATTTAAACTTCATATGCAGAACACGGTAGGTGTCCAGAAGCACCAGGAAGACAGAGACAAACACACAGATCCAGTAGAAGTATGGTCTGATCTGAGCATGGCTGACAAAGATCCTGTGGATTTTCTCTGATGTTTAAGCAGTGGGTGTTGTCCACTGTAAGACAACTTTAAATTAATTTAAAAAGTAAGACGAATGGGTACATTGTACCCTGCTGCAGGCATTGTTAGCTAATCATGTTTACTATCTACAAACAGAAGAAAAGTACCATCATTTGGTTGTATATTTTTTTCTGTTTGCATGCATGTGTGTATGTGTACCTGTGTGTGCACCAGTGCATCGTTGAACAGTATGAACCAGTGGTTGGAGAACCGCCCGGCGTTCTGCAGGGTCAGAGATCTGTTGCTGCTTTCACACACTACACGACGCTGTGGAAGACGCAGAACCTCCTGAAGAACAAACACACATATTTAGCTCCGTTATTTGTCATTTGTGGGATACATGGTTTCTAGAAAGGAGAGGAGTGTTTTAATTGGTAAATCAATCGTCTCCTTTATCATATGAACAGAAACACGATTATCCCTGATTCGTGAAATAAATGTCACAAGCACAGTTGCTGATGTTTAACAACTCAGAGTAGAGCATGCTGTCTTATGTGCATCATCATTTTGGGAATGTGAAATCTCTGAAGATTTTTTCACAAAAACATTACAAACAAGAAGAGGTTATAATCACAAAACACACAGCTCACAGTATTTTTTCCAGAGTGGGTCTTCCAGAAGAGAAATGTGGTTTCAGCCTCCTTCTTCCTCCTCAACAGGGACAAAGACAGGGACTCATACTGACTACAGGCCTGATGGAGAGACTGATACTCGATCGTGAACTGGGGAGAGAAACAATTTTTTTTACTGTATATTTGAACATACAGATGAGTGGCGGTGGGGGCATCTTATAGCCAATACAGTGACAGTAATAACAAAATTACTAAATCATGGGAAACATAGAAAGATGGAAAAAAGGGAAGATCAAAAGAATGTTTGAGTGAAAAAACAACACTAAAAAGGCATACAAAAAGAAGAAGCATGAGGTGAGAGCATAGTTTCATCCTCACCACATCATAGCAGGCTGCCAGCTTGAGCAGGACTCGGCTGTATTGGTGGAGCTGCTGCTGAGGCCAGTATAACAATGAAACCAGATCAACGTCACCACTGACAGACTGTTCTGAAACACACAGCTGAGTGAGCATGGCCTGCTGAGATCCTAAATACTCACTGGACAGAAACATACAGAGAGAGACACAAAGAGAAAAAGGATGCTCTTAGGACTTACTTACTTTCAGTATTTTCATCTACTGATGTATATCTGTTTTGACTTAATGGAAGCTAATCCACCTGCTTTATTAAAAACTTGCTGTCTGGTAACTCTTTCCTGCTGCACAGGGTCACACATGCTTTACACTTATGGTTTGTTTTGGAGCAAAAAATTCAGAGGAACTTTATTATAGCATGAGGATGATCATCAACATCAACAGTGAAACTTTTCCTGCAAATATTAAGGCAGTGCTTAGACAAAAAAAAATCACTTGCTGTTGCTCTAGCTCTCTGCAGTGGCACTCACAGGTCAAATTATTGTGAATTGGGACTCTTCAAGTGAAAACATGAAGTTAGAATAAAAGGAGCTTACAGTGAGAGTTTATGGAGTGACTGGAATCCACCCATCACCTGGAAGTTACCTAATGCAGAACAGTACCTGGAGAGAGACAACGACATTTTATCAGGGGTTTTCATGTTAGTTCATATACTAGATACAGTAGAAGAATGTCAAATGAACTCATTGGTGAAAACAACTTGTACCCTCTAGGTTACATCAGAGGTATTCTTACTTTTGTTGACTTGTTGAAAGTATCTGTACATGCTTTTTTCTTGCACTATCTACTGTCAACAGAAAGTTTGTAAGATTTAACTTTATTTGCTCTGAAAGCCGCATTCCTGGTTTGTGTCTAAAACATAAGATTCTACAAAAGTGTTCACAGTTTGGCTGCGGTGTGGACAGGAATGACTGACTTCAATAACCCAAGCTTTGTATTCAAACAAATACAAAGTCAAATGCAGCATAGATATAATACGCGGGGTCTGTTGTTACTTAAAGCTACAGTATTTGTCTTTGAAGTGCTGTGTGTTGTATGAGAAAATGACACATTTCATATAAGAAATTTGGCAGTTGATCTATAATTATTCCATTCAAGTTATTCTTGACAAATGAAGTGGGATGCTACACAAAGTAAATGAGAGGAACAATAAAGCACAACAAAAGAGTGAAAGTGAGGAAAAGCATAGTAAAAGAGCAAGAATGAAGAGATCTGAAACAAAAGAAAACACCTCTTTCACCCAAAAGAATTGCATGAAAAAAAAATGTAGCAGGAAATAGCAAACGTAAACATGAAAATGGAATAACTGCAACAAATAACAAAATGAAAGTGAAAAGTTAGAAATATTAGGCCAAGAAAAAAAATAGAAAAAACGCCTTTTAGCAATAGCCACTAGCAAATTAAAAAGGGATCACTAGATGGGGCAAGCATCCCATAAAGGCCCTGCATGCAGAATTCCACAGGTCCATATCAAACATCCAAAGAAAAACACCAACCAGTGCAGACTGTTACCCACTAATTATTAATATAAAAAAGAACATTCATATATGGTTATATCTCAAATTTAGCCCCCAAGACACACTGAGATTTCAGGTACTACTGATCAACCTCAGACCCGCACTGCTCTCCAACCACTGACCAGAGTAAACCAAATTATTAAATTAACAGAAGATGCCTGGAACATTGGATGAATCAAACCAAAACTCACACTTTTCTGTCAGAGATATAAAGCAGAGACAGATCCTGACCCAACTATATAATCAATATAATAAATAATAATAAATATATCCCCTAAAATAACCTGTGACAGAAAATGAATTAAAAACACGTTTATCTACTTTTTTTAAATCCATTTACTTTATTTCACTTAATGAATTGTATCAAATTAATCAAGCATAACAGCTGACTTCATTTGTCTGATGTCTGCGCTGAACTTGCTGTATTCTGGGAGAAAAATACAGTGTGGATTTTTTATGCTGAGACAAAAAGGTGAACCTTACTCTTTATAAATGTCCAGGAAGTGCTCGGTGTGTGTCAGTAGTGGAAAGGAGGTGACATCCCGGCCCTGCACATCATGCAGGAAGTAGCTGAGTGACGTGGAGTGTTGACCAATCAGAACGCTCAGACGAACAAAACTCTCACAGAGAGAGAAGAAGAGATGAGTGCAAGGCTCACCTAATGACGGGCACACACCCTCTGAGGAGGAGAGTACACATACACATCATGCATATGTTATTTCACAGAAAAAATTCTTGTATTTTGTGCACAGTCCTTTGCATTTGCTGCCATTTCATGATTTCATTTACATTTAACATATTCAAATCCCCACATTCAAAACCCAAGACCAGTAAGGGTGTCAGAGGTGGAGATGCAGAGTAGATGCACCACAGAAACTAGTGCTAATCAGCAAAGGAGGAGTCAGCACAGAGAATGTCCCACCTCTGTTACGTAGCGGGGTAAGGAGGAGCTTCCTGACGCTGCTCAACCAGCAGTAGAAGTGTCTCTCTCTGGAGGCCAGCTCGTGGATAGCTGAGATGAAGCCCATGATGTTCTGGTCTGCCAACACCGCACAGCTCTGACCGCCACTGTACACACTGCTAATATAACCCATCTACACACACAGGCACAGAGGAAACTAATGTCATTAACACATGAACAGCATGATGATGTTTTTGTTAAGTTCACATTGAGTTTACAGACAGGATGAGTTAGGTGAGGGTTTGGTGCAGATAAATTGGGGTTAAGTATGTGGGCTGAACGTCTATCTCTGCCCACACTAAGAAAGCAGTAACATTAGTGTGAAAAATTGCCCTGGGCTTGTTTCTTTTTCCACACCACTCACCATCTAATCGACAGTATACACCAACAACATGGCCACTGAATATAACTGCTGTCCCTGTGTGATGGAGAGTTGTTCATAAGAATTCTGACTGATTAATACTGTCAGTTAAACAGTTAAAATATCCTGGGACATCAGTACCATTTGAGCGGTTCTTGCAGTTAATAGACTATGTACCAAATTAACAATTAACACTGTCGACATAAAAACAAGTAGACAAGCTGTTTTTATCGTGAGGTTTAATGCCAGTTCGTCTCTGTGTTGCCTGAGCAGTAACCTGGCTGTTCACAAAAGAAGTGCATTTCTCTGCACCGGCCAACAAGCAATTCTGCTCCTCTGCTGTTTTTTAAATCATATGTAGAGCTGATCTTTATAATCAACTCAGGAATTTATGAATTTTAGCAGGATGTTGCCTCTTTTACAACAATTAAGTTAAAAGAACCACCGCCTTGTATGATGATCTGCTGGGAGGTCTTTGTCTCCCGCATTTGTGTGTGTGTGTCTATGTGTGTGTGTGTGTGTGTCTATGTGTGTGTGTGTGTGCCTGTCTGTCTCGCTCTATGTTTAGACACTCCGGATCACTCCACTTACACCACTGTGTATTGGCATTGTTTTAATGGCTCTTTTGTAAATAGTAAATTTCAATTTTGTTGGTTAACAGTTAATGGTCAGTTAACCCGTGTGAGTGTGATGTTTATGGGTCTTTTGTCTGATGAAAATTTCCTGCAAGTACCACACATAAAAGTTCTATGTGCACCTTAACCATAATGACCTATTTCCAACATGTAAAATAAAAATAGATACAGCCCAGTGGTGCAGTTACACCCATCATCTTCCTCACTTGAATTTTCAGTCCTGTTGAACACTGGTTATTTTACTGTATCCTTGTTGACTTTTGTGTATTTGTATAAAGGCCCATCTAGGGACAGGCACTGCAAATTAGCTTAGGGCTATTAAATGCTGTGGAACATGGCACTGGTCCATGCTATATAATTAGCCCTCTAAAAATAAACATAAAAAACGACCTACAAACCTCCATGCACAAAGGCAGCAGGGTGGGTCTGACTGTATAACTCTCCGCCCTGTTGGGTGACCTCTGGCATGACCTTTGATTCTGCTGTGACCTCTCACTCTGCGCTGACAATGGATCTTGACGCTGGCCGCAGTACAAAAGTATTGGCTGGACACAGTCTCCGTCAGCTAGGAGAAGGGAGTGGCTCTGACCTGCTGACACGTCCCAAACCCGGAGACCGTCAGACAGCTACGGTGGCCCACAAGACACAAAACATAGTGTGCTATTAGGATGTTTACAGGATTGTTGCATTCATATTTGTATGCTGTTGAGAATGTTTTACAGTATCATCGAAAGCTTCTGAATGTTAGCACTGATGTTTTATATTTAACATCGTTTCAGTCATTTTATTTGATTGAGAGTAAAAATGACTGATGTCAGTAAATACTGAATGTAGAAATATGCATTTGAGTGAAACAGACAAATTGAATGTGAATGACCAAATGAATTAAAGAACACACATGACCGCCTGACAGATTGTTCTACCTTCGCCTGTTGAGGAACAGTGACAGGACTGTTGACATGACCAAGCTGTCCACACATGTTGCTGCCCCATGAGTACACCTGCAAGACACAAGGGCAGTCATATTGTGTGTGAGTGTGGGTGTGCTCGTGTTCTCCTGTTTGTAAGTACCGATTTGACTTGGATGACAAAATTTTGGTGTGTAAATGGAGTGTTCACCTATACAAGTACAATCGTGTGTGTGCATGCTACGCTGTGTGTCTGTTACCTGGCACTGAGCACTCAGTGCTAATGAATGGTGTGACCCTGCAGCAACTTTGATCACTTCCTCGCCTGTCAGAGACTTAATACACAGAGGCTGGAGTCTGGAAACACACACACACACACACACACACACACACACACACACACACACACAGAGACAGACACAAAGATACAAGCTTAAGTCTAGTCCTGTGGATATAATTTCTTTCTCATGACTTTGCAAGTCAAAGCACATTTATCGGTAACGTCATTAATTACAGTATTTAATCACAAAACAACACTATCATAATACTTAATATCTGACTACTACAAATTATTACTTACTATTATTATTAGTATTATTTAATAAGATGCTTATGATACCTTACAAACACTATTTCTATATCCTTGCAATAAGTTTGCATATGTTTTTGGATCAGGTAAAATGTTTACAAATGTAAGTGTTACAAACGACTATTTCATTGTGATTCTCAATATAAAAAGAGGAGAGTTTAGCCAGAGCACATTCACCATTAGAAAAATACAATTTACTTAAATTTACAATCTATTCTATTATGAAGTGATTTATCCAAAGTGCTTAACATAACTATAAATGCATAGGATGTTCACATTGAGTACACAGAAGAAACTGTTGCCACCAGTTTATATCACACTATTTTCTTTTAATGTTTTTCTGTTTTAGTGTATAACAACATTATGCAAGACAGAATACATTATGTTTTTATTATATTTCTATTATGTGTTTGTGTGTTCACACCTAGCAAGCTGATCTCCATGGCCTAGCTGCCCCTCAGACCCACGGCCCCAGCTCCACACTTCTGTCTCCAGAGACGGCAACCCGTCTCCTGCCTCCTCTGGTGCTGCTGCCTGGGTCCGACCAGCAGAGGATGGCCTGCAGGCACAATGCCGCCGTCGCCGTGGAGATCCTGAAAAAAAAACACATGATGCAATGGTAAAATCCTGGCAAAATTGTTGCTTCAAACAACTGAGCCATGACTTCAAATGCTCTTCATCTGTATAATGTAACTCTGTAGCTGGTAAGTCTTATGTTCTCATCATAAACTGCAACAGAGTTCCAACTACGATGTTCTCACCAGCCTAAATAAACTGTACCACATGGGCAAACACATGTAAACCGCATCCAACAGGTTTGGTATGAACACACCCTAATGACTCTGAACTCCTCTGGAAAAAACTCGTAAATCCATTTCTCTCCAAAATAGCCAGCAGTGAGCTGGCTGAAGCAGTCAAGGTGAGGTCAGTGGGCACAGAACAGGAAATCAAATCAATGATAACAATAGAGGAAAGCAGGAGATCCACTCTGTTTCAGTTGTTATAAACACTTTTGTCAAGCCACACAGGTAAACAAAGGCTATCCAGTTTCTAATAAATACAAAAAGACTTCCGAAAGAAGTCCACATGCTGAATGGTTTTCAGGTTTGTGTTGACTGGTCACAGAGTTTCATTCTGACACTCCCGAAACTCCTCGCAAGCCAGAAAAAGTTTTTCATGCTGAATACTTTTCTCCTGATAACAAGTTAATTATTGTGTTATCTCAAGAAAGCAGATATTGTTATCTCTAGATAACAACAAGTTTATCACATGATCATGCCCATGCTATCATCTTGACTTACTTATCAGGAGAACCCATTGTTATTCAGTGCGTCAAAGTGAAAGACAAACACATTTATATTCTTCTTCCTTGTTAGCAAGGCTGGAACTTCAAAGAGGAATGAGTGTCAGTGATGCTACTGGTAGCAGATAATGTATGAGAAGTGCATTTGCACAGTGTGTGGTGATGCATTCTGCATTTTGATGTAAAAACATATACTGATGTGAAAGAGTAGATCTACTGACAAAATCACAATTATGTAAACAGTCCAAAGTCAATATGACGTTGAAATTCACAGTGTTTCTGAGCATTTGGTTTTACAGTTTTCTTGTTGCTGTAGCTGACAGTTCCAGCTCGGAGGCTGCAGCCTCAACTTAAAGGAATAGTTAAACATCTTAGGAATATGATTGTTTGCCTTCTTGCTGAGAGTTAGATGAGAAGATAGATACCTCTCAGATCAGTATTCTTAATATGAAGCCAGGAGACAGTTAGCTTAGCTTAGCACAAAGACTGGAGGCAGGGCTAGACGGTTGGCTCTGTACCTTTAAAGCTAGTTAGACTATTTTAATTTACTTACTAATTAGCATGTTGTAACAGAAATGTAAAATAGCTACAAGTGATCATTTTACAGGGAGTAACATACTTTAAATGTTTCCTAGTGAAAGGCTTCTTCCAGTCTTTATGCTAAGTTAACAGTCTCCTGGTTCCATACTTCAAGCTCAGGGTATCAACCTTCTTATCTAACTCTCCGCAAGAAAGTAAATAAGCCTATTTCCCAAAAGTATGGTCAAGTTGTTCACACCCAACCATTCCTACCATGGGTGGGTGTTCCAGGCAGTGAGCGTCTCCTGTTTGCGGCTGCTTTTGCCTTCTGGTTTATATTTGTAAGACTGGAGCTCTTCTGCCCCTGAAGTTCCTTCTTCTCTGCCTCCAGATGAAGCCGAACTTCTTCCAAACACACAGGGGAGGAGGAGTACGGCCCAGACACTCCACTGTTACTAAAGGAAAGAAGATCAGGTTGCAAATACATTGTAGGTGAGAGTCTTTGGTATGTAGATAAAGCACCAGAATTCAGGGTGTGTATCTGCGTTGCTAAAAATTCCTCTATTCCCTCATTCCCTTGACTCATTCTCTCCCCTTTTTCATTGTGTGGTTTCAGATAGAAGTGAAGTGAATCACCTGTATTCAAAGAGCCACAAAAAATATTCTGTTGTTTCAGTGGATTTGAGTCATGGATTCTTGACATATATGAAGTATGTAATTGAACATAGTAATTGCGCAACCTAAATTCTTCAAATATCTTTTATATCAAGATATATTTTATAATTATACTTCTGGAATGTATTGTCTCAACACATTATCACTATAAAAGACTTGACAGTGTTCCTAAACATTCTTGACCAAACAAAGTGCTTCACTGTCAAGAAAACTCATACTTGGTGGTTTGACTCTTAACTGACGATTCATCTTTGTAACTGGAGGTGTACAGATCCGTGGAAGGAGTTGAGGAAACACAGCTGTCGTCTGGAGAGAAAGATGGAGGAAGAGGAAGACAAAGTTACACACAAAGTAAAAATACAAACAATGAAACACATTTATGCAAAGATTGAATAAATGAAAAATCAAGAAAAGCAAAACAATGGACCAAAACAGTGGAAAACAAAGAAGCATGAGAAAATAAATTAAAGAACAAATAAACAAATGGTCTCGAAAGATAAAAGGAACAGATGCATAACAAACCTGAAGTGTGACTGCTCAGTGAATCACTATCCCCAGGCCCAGTGGTGTGTTGTGTCTCTAATGTGTGGCCAGAGAGTTTCTGGAGGAGGCTCTGGAGCTCCGTCTCATCAGGGAAAGTGGAGTTCTTATTGGCCCTCCAGCCTGACAGTGAGTAGGACTTTGGGCTGCCATCTGTCGGAGTCATATGGTCAGTGTTGAGCCCGTCAGGCTCGATACTGGCACTAACTGGGAAATTCTTCCTGAAGGAAAGGGAAAGAAAGAGAAGAGAGAAAACAGAGAGAGAAAAACACTGAATGCAAAGATGTTAAAAATCAAGGGATAAAAAAAAAAAGAGAGACTTGTGTTATATAATACTGTACTGTTTAGTGGTATATTTGCGGTCTTCAAAAAATGGGCATGAACCAGCTCCAGAGCCAGGGCGGCTGCCAGCTGACCTTCCCCCAGGTTGGAGCCTTCGTCTGGGGCCTCGTCTCCTGGGAGAGGTCTGGGAATGTAAACCAGACAGGGGTATTAACCAGTGCTGAAACAGCTGCACTGCTAAAAAGAGCATAGATATTGGCAGAAGGGAAACAGTATGATGTAGTGTTATAGCTGCTGACAAATCTTTGTACATCAAAGATCCCATGGTACCAGAACACAAGAATGGCTGGTTTATAATTCATCCTCTAACATTTTCACATCCTCTAGATTCTGTAATTGTATGGCTTTCTGGTTGTTGAGACTGTACTTAATGTGTAGCAACAATTTCTGCACTATTTTCCACACCATTTCCATCATATCCATTTTTTTTAATGTATTAGTCATCACCAAATTTCTTTAATTTCTTCTTATTATTACTATATTTACCTCGCCTGTTAAGGCTTCCGACAGCTCCACCCCCAGTGGACAGTAGTGAGCGTCATCAACTGTTACCAGCTCCTCCCTCTCTGTCACTGAGTAGTGAGGTGACTGGCCCCGTTCCCTCTTCTCAGGGCAGTTCTGGGTATTGTAGTTCTGAGGAGGTAAACTGCGAACAAGGGCCAGGCTATGGTAGGCACCACAGGCCACCTGCAAGAAATAAATAGAGCTGGTATGTGTGGAATTAGAACTTAGTATTTTTATCATTTAAATGTGGCAATGAAGATATTAGGAAGAAAAACTACCTGAATTACATGTCTGCCAGCCAAGTGCTCCACCTGTAAAATAACACAAATTTGATGATTTGGTTGAATATACGATTTTGTAAAGTGCTCACATGCACACACACACAGAAACATCATCAATTCACCATCAAACAATACATACATTCAGTGTTCGATGATTGAATATTTGACAGAGTTGACAGCATGTATGCTCAACCAAACAAAATCTATAAATATGGGTCAAACTAAATGAAATAAACTTACATGAATAAATAAACTCAATATGTATGACAGGGTTGAGTTTTTGAGGTTTTTAGTCTGACTTTTTGACAGCTGAGGTCAGTCTTGAATGCTGAAATACATTGACTTTACACAAACTTACCTTCTGCGGTCTCCATACAGGGAAATTGTTTGTGACCAGGCCAAGCTGGCAGCCACTGCCCCAGGCCCACAGCTCATTCTGGGATGACAGAGCCAGGCTGTGCTCCCGTCCACAGGCCAGATCCACAATCCGAACCACTGCTTGAGGAACAACCTCACTGTCCACGACACTGACCAGGCACGGCTCTGAAACTAACACAAGGCGTGTGTCACACACATACACATACGGGGTCTAAATGCTGTATGCAGGGTTTTTACACCAAAACTTAAGAAACCAGCTTTTGATGCTTTTATAATCTACGTTACTATCAGCAACCTTTACCGACACCAGGAACTTGTAGGAGAAAACATACAGTAGCCTGACCAGACCAATCAGAGTTTGTGTGGTTTTTAGATAGCTTATGTTGCTTTGACACATACTAACATCTTTTTGACAAGACCAAGTACCTCAAACTTAAACTGTAGCAACAGGGCACCACAACACCTTCATACAGCATTATACTCCCTTGAATGACACATTACCTAACTGATGAACAAATTGAATAATACCCAAGTGCAAGGAAAACTTACATTTTAGCACAGACAAAAAAACTAGAAGTGAGGTGTTAATACGGTGTTGACCAACCTGTGATGTTTGTGACTGTGCTCCTGTCAGTCAGCCCACACTGTCCTGCAGTGTTCTCCCCCCACATGTAGATGTGGCCCTGCTCCGTCAGCGCTCCACAGTGGAAGCCGCCGGCAGCCACACGGACCACTGTCTTCCCCAGGAGAGACACCTCCAGCAGCGGAGCAGATGCTGGGATACTCAGATCCCTCCACAGCAGCTCCCCGAATGAATACACCTGACCACCTGGAAGACAATAGCAACTGAGTAGAAATGGCTAATTTTGTAATTAGAGAGTTTCTAATGTATGGTATGGTCGCACCAGGGGAAAAAAAAGTGTGTATTGTTATAAGATTATGGTACGACTTTTATTTTTGAAGATGTAATGATTTTTTTTTGGCTATTTTATGCAGTTATCATTCGATAGGACAGTGAAGAGTGACACAAAATGGGACAGAGAGAAGGGGAATGACATGCCGGCCTACAGTCAAACTGGGGACTCGCCTGCTTAGAGCATTTGTGCCCACATGGTATGCGCCCTAACCACGCAGTTATGGGGTTGCCCGCTAAAGATAAAAGATATAATGATATAACCACCACAGCTCCATAGTAGCAACTTGGTTTGAACAAATACAGAGACAGAAGAAAAGTTGCCCTTTCCAATACAAATGGTGCAATATGGAAAAAATATCATGATAATCATTACAGTGCTGTATCTGAATACCACATTACAATATGCACTAAATAATTCAACATCACCTGTTCAAAAACATACGGTTCATATTCACCACATTGTTTCAGATAGCCATGCTGTTTTAGTAGACCAAAGATTTTAGTTTAAAAAATATACCCTATTCACAATCTCATGTTGCCTTTTGGAAAAATTCAACTAGAATTTTTAAGTGAAATGTGAACCATGAAACAGTGTAAGCCTTCACTACAAAAACACACTCACCCTGTGTCAGCAGGAGTCCATGGTGTTCTCCCACGGTGGCGTGCAGAACAGGCCTGGAAAGCAGCACTCTCTCTGGAGAGAGCTGCTCACTGGGGCCCGCTGACTGCCAGATGTGGAGAAGTCCTCGTTCTGGAGGCGTGGGGTCCTGCTCATATGCAGGGCTGCAATACAACACACAGATGTATTACTATTATAGCCTGAATTGGGTCTTGAATTTAGACTAGACTAGATCTCAGCCTAAACAGTGTCCAAACCCAAACCAGCTGAACACCAGGACTAAATTCTGAATATGGCAACAACCAACAAGGCCCAGAAACCACCTGAAATTCCTAGTATTGAGATTTTTTCTCATTCCTGTGTTGAGGTTTAATGACACAATCTCCCTGACAGTTAGATTAAATTCCAGTCCAGCATCAGCAGACACAAATATACTAAAGAACTGCAATGTAGAGATGCTATACTGGCCAGGCACTCCTCTGATGTCAGTCTGACTTTTACATATAGTAAAACAAGTTAGCAAATATGACGTATCAAGAAAATAATTTTTCCTTGAAGTTTAAAATAAAAAAATAAAAAAATCAGTAATGATAAAATATATTTAGTAAGCTTGACTGACAGAGTGGATTTTTGTGGCTGTTAAAATGTTAAAAATGATTAGACTGACTGAGTCTAATCATTTTTAACATTGAAATATAAAACTAACAAACATTAATTAACAACTCTAATCAATCACTCGTAAAGCACTTTGAACGAATCTCACAGTATCAAAGTTGCTATTTACAGTAATTTAAGTTTAACTGACTGTTAGATTGAGCCACTGGTTGATCTAATCTCACATCGAGTCTGGGTCATACCTAAGGGACACACCTAAGGGACACATAATTTGAAGGGCATCTTAGTTTAATATTCAACATGTTTACAGTGGAAACATGTTACTCAGCAGCTATAAACAGGACAGGAACAGCTCTAAAGAGAGAGTGTGTGTGTGTGTGTGTGTGTGTGTGTGTGTGTGTGTGTGTGTGTGTGTTTACCTCTCCTCTGTGTTCTCCATTACTTCAGACTCTCCATTCCACTGGACAGTGAAGGCATCTTCATTAACATTTTTTCAACCCTTTGTCTTCTGTTCATTCAGAACAATTTGCCAGTCTGCAGGAAACAAGTGAATCCACTGTCCTATTTTGACACCTCTTTGGCTCATCTGACCTCAGGTGCTTGTTGTGGCACCTGGTTGCCAAAACATCACAGTAAATATACTCTTCATTACTTGACTTGATATTAGGTTTGAAATGTAAAATAAATTAAGACTGAAATTACACTACATGTACTGAACCAATTTGTAGGAATGGGCCATGGTCCTGGGAGTAACCCATTTAATTTTGGTGTCGATGCGGTTAAAGAGTCAGAACTAGGATTTTTTTCCCATGACTTTACTTAAAATTGTTTTCGATATTTTCGTCCGTTTCCCAGGAAATAATCTATGGATCTTGACGTAAACACACATGTCCTTTCTACAAAGGACATGTGTAGAAATGTTTGGCCTTGGCGGAGGTATGTGCGCTACTGAGTGCCATTTTAGTTTCCAGTGGTTTCTCTGGGAGCGGGAGCGAGTTTCTCTTCATGATTGTTTGATGTTTGATTGTTTCATGATCTGTATGGGCACTGCTGACACGTCCCAACGACTCAATACCCAGCAAAACTATTGGAGAGTTTTGCAATTGTTACGTGCTGGCGTTATGAAAAAAGCTTAGCCAAACATCACTGATCTATTTCTGTATCTGTGGAAATCACATAAACCCAATGAGTTAATCACTCTAAAGCTTTCAACGTTCACACAGACTGACAGATTAGCTACCATGACAGACATGCGTGCGCTCTCACCGAGTGAAAAATAAACAACTCAAACTTTCTTGCTGCTAACATACGGCACGTTTACCTTCTTTGAAATAAAGCAGAGACGTCTTGTGTTGTCGCTATACACGATGGTAAAGCTAGTAAACAGAGGTAGGCTAGTACAATGCTACCGCTGCTAAAGAGGCTAACTAAACTTACCAACTGTCAGTTTGAACTCGAGAGAAAGTCGCAGAGATGTGTGGTGCGGCAACTCTGAGTGAATCCTGATAACTGTGTGTCACTGTCACGGCAGAAACACCGAGCTAAGGCATTTTTATGTATTCAAATCTGTGCAGCGCAGTAAATGCAGAAGTTGTCTCTGACAGTTGAGTGTTGATAGTGGGAGGCGGCTATCCGATGGCATCCGGGCAAGGACAAACAGTGCGGCAATACCACACCTGTTGCTGTGTTGGAGCATTTTAGCTGTTTCTCCACGTGATTGTCTTCTCAGCGATTCTGACACTACTAAAAATGCAGCAACATTTTTTTTTAAAACATTTCTCGAAATGACTTGGCTCATATACAGTTTTGAGCAAACGTTTAAGCCACTGTTCACGTTCAGATTTGTATCCATCATGCAGTAGGCTAACTATCAGGGAGGTGTCTAGTCTGTCCCAAATTAATTCTGCAGTGTTACAAGGAGCCCAAACATACATCCAGAGTCATAAAGAACTGTTTTTAGTGACAAAAAAACAAGGAGTCCTACAACAGATGGTATGGCGTCCACAGAGCCCTGATCTCAAACATCGTGGAGTCAGTCTTGGATTACATGAGGAGACACTGAGACAGTTTAAATCCACAGAAGAACTGTGCCAACTTCTCCAAGATACTACCTACCTGGCAAGTACCTTGAAAACTCTGCACAAGTGTAGCCTACTGAGGCGGTAGTTACTGCACTTTGTATGAAGTAAATTGATGAATAAAAACTATTCATGACATTATTTTTAAAAGCGCCCCTGCTTCACTTTTAGTGTAATGTGTAAGATAATTACAGCAAGAGGATAACTTCCATAAGGCCTGTTATTATAACAAGGTTACTGTATGCTGTATGTGTGTGAATGCGTGGGAGTTCAGGTTCCTCAGCTGGGTGTTGACAGCAGAGGTCTCTCTCCTCAGAGCTGCACTAACTTCAGCTAAACATGTCCTGTTTGGGCTCACATTACCTCTCAAATGTGAGCACCAGGATCATCAAGAGGAACATCACTGCAAGTCACTAACAAAGAAACAAAGAAACTAACTAACTAACTAAGTCATGATTCACCATGTGAATCATGTCCATGCATTGGTTTTACATTTGACATTGTTCAGTTTTGTAACTAAATGTCAATGTTATGAGGTCTGTTTGAACAAAACTGCCCCTTTTCTGTGTGTAGTCCTGGAGAGACGACTCAACCTCTCCCCAGACCTCACTGGACACAGTCACTGGAGAAACAGTATATCTGAAGTTTAGTGCATATATGCTTCGGATTGTAATCATCTGATGTGATGCTGCGTGTAAATTTATTCAGCATTTTAGTGTATTCTTACAGAGTGACTATAAGTATTTATTCTAAAACATGCTTTTGCTGCAGCAGGCCATATGAATGTGGTGTATGCACACACGCATATTTATATTTATATATATAGCTTAAATTTTGACTCATTCAGCAGCTGAACACACTTGTGACCTTAGACACTTGTGACTTTATTCGTTCTACAATTAAACATTTGGAAGTTCCCAAAAATGTGTTGCACTTAGGTTGCTTTGCTTTCACCATTCTGTCCAGTTCATCCCAAACTCGATGGGGTTTCGGCAGCACAGTAATGTCCAAATAATTCTGTAATGAGTGTACTAACAGTTTGCTCCAACACTGCCTTTGTGCAGACAGGGTTTGTTAGTCATCAGCAGAAGTTGGGACACCTGTAGGAATTGTTTGCACTAACTTTCAAGGCTTCATTTACTTCCATTACTGCAGGAAAGCTGATAAAGGCTTGTATTATTTGAAATATATATGATTTTTCATCTTTCCTTTCCTTTTTTTTCCTTTCCTTTCCTTTCCTTTCCTTTCCTTTCCCCTCCTTTCCTTTCCTTTACTTTCCTTTCACCCATGTTCGTGATCAGCGCTTGTTTGCCGTTTTAGTGTTTTCTATATAAAAGTGTCCAGCAGGTTTTGGCTCCAACTTTTACTGCCTGCAGTAAAACAGGAAAATAAAAGGAAAAAAGGAAAAAGGGCAGGGAATGCAGGGAGAAAAAGAGTCTAATATTTTTGCCTTCTTGGAGCTGAACGTGAGACATTAAAGGATCACAGCTGCTGGCAGTAGCTTCTGCAGTCTTGTGTGTTAGCATGTGCTCGTTTTTTTTTTGCTAATCTAATACTCAGTTTTCATCAGACAAACATCTCAGTGTTGTAAAGTTCATCTCATTGTCATCTTACAAGACACATGATGTCATGTTTTCATGCTTTATCTTCCAACCATAAGCCACAAATTGGATTACTGTAAGTTAATCTATAGTTGAGTGATGATAGTAACATCTTTTTCACCAGTACTGTTTAAAAATCTAATGTGTGTGTTTCTCAGTTAGGAGGTCAACAAATTAAGGACAACATAAGTGTTTGCAGCCAAGACTTGACATCCCTTGCCTTGGAAACACAAAAAACTTGAACCCATCCCATCAGGAAACTTTTCAACTGTATTACTATACAACAGTAAGAGAACTTGGATTTTTCTCACAAAAGTTTAAGTTTCAACTATTATCAAACTGTATAGAAAAGAAAGGAAACTATGGTGGACTAGATGACAGAGAAAACACATGGTCAGTCTTGAAAAAAGGTTGGAAATACTGTAACATAGCCTAGAGTATATAACATTTGTAGGAAAGAGCTTTAAGTATAGAAAACCCTGGTGTAGTCCTTTAAATAAAGATGGGGGCTGCATGGCTGCGGCAAGCTACTGAGTGCAAGCTGCCTAGCAACATAATGTTCAGTGCAGTTCAATGAAAATCATAAAGCACGCTTACCCATGCACACTCATGTGCACACCCACTTGGTAACCCCATGTCGTGACCTGAGCAGCCAGTATTCCCCTGTCCCAACCCTTATAAAGCTCTACGGCTGCTGGAAACAACACAACCTAGATTTACAAGTGTGTGTGTGTGTGTGGTGTGTGTGTGTGTGTGTGTGTGTGTGTGTGTGTGGGGGGGGGGGGGTAAAACAGGGTTGCAGCCAGGCCACAGAGACACAGTAAGTCTAAGAGGCTGGTTTGATTGACCACAGTGTCGTGAGCAGTAAGTAACTCATGCACAGAGAGAGAGCTATGCAACTACAGAAAGATGAGTTCAAAACATTAATGATTCATGTCATCACTTTGAATTGATATTTGTTTGTTTCATTTTTTATACATTCACTGCCAACCTTTTTTCTTCCAAAGCATATTACTTCTTCCAAAAAAGGGAAAAAAATCTGTGTTTTTTTCTTGTAAATTGGACGTAGCATCTTATATCGATAAAGATTTTGAACTTGTGAGACCTTGTGAGTAAAATAATCTTAATATTGGAGGTACTTTTGAAATGGCTTGTAAATGTTAGAAATGCAAATAATTAAGATAATGGTCTGAGTGCAAATAATTACCTACAGATACAAAAATTAGTCTTGCAGTAATTCTGCCAACCTTTTCAGATAAACAAGTCCTAACTTTATTCCAACTT